>NC_139920.1:1627317-1772317 GCF_963514095.1 Eutrigla gurnardus
TAAATCCACGCTACACATTACTGACAATGGCACTGACTGAAAATGTACAATTTATTACTGTATGCCTGTCTTCTACAAATATATCTTATTTTCTTCATGATATGTTATATTTTAACTTCTGAACTCTTTTATGTCTTAGATTGCCTTTCCCCCCACTTTAGAGCCTTAGTGAGATGTGGGTGATCAGGCCAATCAAGTTATTAGCTATTTCTTTATTGACCAGGCTTTGTGTCAAGGTGAACCAGGAGAGGGACAAACACAAGCTAAAAAGCGTGAGCATTAAGACAGGATTGTTCATAAACTTTTGACCTTAAAGTTTCTATTCATCATAAAAAAAAATGTTCTGCAATTGTAAAACTCTAGCGGCCCTGAAAGGTCTCAAGTCTTGAAAATAAAAATGTAAACTCTAAAGTTCATTCTCAGAGCTCCTAAAATACTTGGACCGTGTTTTTCCAGAGTTTTGTACTAACTGGCATCATAAAGGTCTCAAAAACTTTGTGTAAACACTCTGCAACCTACATACCAAAAAAAAGGAATTGTCTGCGCACGAAAAGTCAACCATGGAAACATATCACTACTTTTGGCGAAATACATTTTTAATTTTTTTTTTTTTTTTTTCCTCTCACACTTTTTCTGTGTTTCTGATATCTCCACTTTTTTGACAGCAGAGGCCTTTCTTTTTCCGGAGGATCTTGTAGGAGTGAAGGACTTGAGTTCTGACTCCTCACCACCTGTAGCCATGTTGTTCAGTCTAAAAATACAGCTCGGCTTTGTTCTGGCAGCCTGAAACTTGGCACAGCAGCTCGTACTGCAGCGCGGGCGATGCCCAGGGTTCAGCACAGGGGAATTCACAAAATGTACATCCGCTCTAACTAGGAGAGGTTTGATAGTTGGTATATGAATCTCTGAAGGGTTTGGATTAGGGCAGGTCGTCCTCCTGGTTACTATGGTTAAACCCACAGAGCAGAGACTACGGCTTGTTTGTGCAGTTCTCCCTCTTTACTTTGGGACAAAGTTGAGAGGGACGACTACAAAATGTAGTCGGATCTCCGCCACATGAGAGGGGTCATATGATTGGAGGACAGGGAGTGACAGTCGTGGAATGAAGGGGACACAATATGCAATATATTTGAAAAAGACACTAGTAGGTAGTTGTATGGAGCTGAACAACCAAAAGTAGTGAGTCATGCAGACAGGCAACTTGGTGTAAGTGTAGAGAGATGAGCTCCATGAGCCAAACACACCAAACACTCCCTAGCTAAATGCTAACTAGTGCTCCTTCCAGTGATAGTAACTATAGTTACTGTATGAGAAAACATTGTAGACAGTGTCCACTGAGGTACACCATTTGCTAGCTATAGTTATGCATGCAGAAATCTCTTTGGTCCCAAACACATTTCCTCTGGTCCCCGCGGTGACGGCGTCATTAGTCCCTAGCTCTGTTAGACCAATTGTAATGTGGGATTGAATGACTACAGACCACAATGGTGTTGCCTTGTTATGCAAATCTGGACAAGAACAATTCATAATCCGTAGTGGAAGCAAGATTCCAAAGCGTTGGACAGAAAGACAGACACACAGAGCTGAACACATAATCACCTCCAGATGTAACCTGATGGAGATCATTAAACAGCTCTAGACTTCTTGTTTTATTATAAAACCTGTTCTAATCTTAACTTAACTAAAATATAAACTTAACTATTGACACTTACTGTAACAGGTCTTTACATGTCAATAATTTCATTGGAGGACCTCTTTTGGTAATCATAATAATAATAGGTAAAAAAACTAAGTGCTAACTAACGTATAATTTATTTTGACCTACCCCATAGCAGAATATACTAGATTTCTAGAAGATTTATGAAGAATAACATTTTCAAAAAGACATGAATGATTAAGCTAAAAATGTATTTATCCAGATGAAAAAAGCTTTGCAGCCATTGCAGCACAAAGTAGAGTGCATAGAAAACAACATTTGTAAAATAAAACAGAAATTATTAATAATAAATGTAAACTGGTTAATGGTAAGAATCATAAAAATGGGTTGATGGTAAATAAAATATTATTGCTCAATACCAATGCAAAATATTTTCTTCTTGGAAATTACAACTGCTTATAAATTGCTAAGTAAATTTAAATGACTAACAACTATAGTATTTTTTTTCTCATCCATCAGGACCAAATTACATGTTTTTATTAAAAAATAATTGATCCTTGAAGTTTGTTGGCAGGGTTTTTTGGTAAGACGCCTGAAATAAGGGCAGTGGTTAACAGAAGCTTTGAACATCTTTTCTACATTATGAAATATGTAAGTTAGTAAAACACTCTTTTATGTGTCTACAAAACGTCATCTCTAGACTGCTGTTCGCTTAGTGGTGGTGACGTTGAAGTCATGTGACCTTGGCATAGTTCGTTTATAGCCTAACGTTAGCTTTTTAATGCTGCCGATTGTATTTATGCTTCAAAAATCATGAAAGTGGTGTTAATTTGTGTCAGTATCATAATGTTTGTTTGTTTATTATATGCAATATTCCAAAATCCAATGGAAACTTTATTTGGGGTTTTTGATTATTAAACCAACTGCAGCACTTTATATGGATGCAACCCTAACATCGTTGAACATCTACCTCAAAGCCTAAAGTCTCAGGGTTGAATTCAGAAAAAGGAAATCTGCACTAAACACCTTGTAATTCCTTCCCTGACATTTTGAAGAATGTCAATCAGGAATCTGAAATGTAATTCTTCTGCCTACTGTGTTTTTGGCATAAAGGCAACATTTATACTTTGCCACATGGATGACTGCAAACTGTATGGGTGTGTTTGCATTATAATATCATTAGGAGATATATTTTGTGAATCAGACTTTGATCAGAGGGTCCTGGATTAGAGGTTGTCTTCTGCTTTTCAGATTGTGAAGCCCACTGAGGCACATTTGTGATGTGATTTTGGGTTGTCTAAATAAAATAGTATTGAATTGAGACAGGGCAGGCAGTGCTTGTAAATAATGCACCATAGTTCCATAATTTGCCCTTGAAAACTATAAATTGGAGCAGAGCTTTTCAAAGACAGAATAAACTATGCTGCATTAAAAATACTATCTTTTTTTTTATCTAATTCAAATTAAGTACATCCATAGCAAATAACAAAAGACACTCATCCTTTTAAAGGAACTTTAAAGACTCATTGAACCGGTCGGATGTTAAGTTCTTCAAAGCTTCACTTGCCGGTATTTTTAATAATATTTGTAATGCCAAATCTTTAGGAGTGATAATTTATTGTTTGCAACATTTTAACAGATTTAAGATGATCAGCAGCCTGAAACTTGAGCATGTTTTTTTATAATAGATGTGATTTTAACTACTGAGAGCGGGTTGCAGATTGTTGTCTCTTTAAATCTGAACTGCAGGCTGAAATAATTGTTCATGTCAACCTCCTGCTGCTGAATGAAGACATGAAACTCTTTCCCTCTCTTCAGTCCCCGTTCACCTCCACTCCTCTGAGTTGTCTCTCGTCAGCGTTCTCTGACCGTTGCCTCGTCCTGTTGATTTGTGACGATCATGAAGTGAAGCCTCATCTCCCATCCCCTCCCCGCTGTATGTTTGTGTGTTGTTGTGTTTGTATGGGCGTTTCTGCCATTTCTCTGGTCTCTGTCTCCCCCTGCCTGTCTCTCTGCTGCTTTGCCTTCCTGTCTCTCTCTGCTGAGACCGATACCTGTCTTCCTCTCTCTGACCGTCTCTCCTGCGTTGCGGGAGGAACAGGGCAACTTTCAGTTGCTCACAACTCTTGAGCTCGTATCACACCTGTGTCACACACTGTCAGGTTCCAAACCAGAGGTGGTCTGAGCTTTTCTGCTCCAGTTTCTTTCTTGTAAGGTCGCTGGTTTGAATCCCCTGTTGACTACCGGCTGGATGACCTCCAGTAGAGGATATTTAAATGTAAAAGATGTATAACTGTAAACTGAGGTTTTAGAATCAATAATTCTAAAAAAAAAACTTAAATCATACGGCACATTGCCAAACTAATTTACAAAGAGCTTTACCTAATTGAACCAGGAACAATATACAACAACAAAACCAAAACACCCAAAAGTCATTTGAAAATAAACAACATTAAAAAGATATGGTGGAAATGATGTGCTTGCGTGAATAAAAAAGCTTGTAAAAATAAAATGTGATTTAAAAGATGTTCCACAGTTCCAGAGTGTTTCGCTGAGCGCTCTGAGTGGAAGTTGTTCTTGAACTCTTCTCTCCAGGACCCGCTGGATCCCAATCGCTGTGTGATGGTGATCCGTTCTCTGGTTCCGGGCGGCTTGGCAGATCGCCACGGCGGTTTGCTTCCCGGAGACCAGCTGGTGTCGGTCAGCCGGACCCAGTTGGACCAGCTCACCCTTGGCCAGGCCGTGGAGGTCCTGAAGTCTGCTCCACCTGGCACAGTCCGCCTCGGCATCTGCAAGCCTCTGGTGGGGGAACGTCTCCGCCTTCTGCTTTCTGATGAATTAAGTCTTTGCATACGCAGCTGCATGTGCTGATGAGAGTGTGATCTGTTTGTGCAGGTTGAGGGACCAGAAAGGACCGGCCAGGTGTCTCTCACCAACATACCTGTACCAAAGGTAACACACTCTTATGTTGTTTAAAGATATATAGATCCCTGTTTTATTTGACAGAAAGTCAAAAATACATTTAGTTAACAACCACAGCCTCCTCGTATTTGAAAGGGAAAAACAACCATGACCAGAAATAAATGTTCTTTCTTAATTCTAGTCATTGTGCAGAGTTAAGACTGGCTTTATCTCTGTGGAAACATCCAACAGGCTTAGGCTGAGTTCCTCTCTACTGTAAAACAAGATGATAATAAAACTGCTAACTCGTGGAAGAAGACCTGATTACAGATATGAAATGTTTTTGCTCATCTCTTCATGGGGTTTCAGAAAGAGCAGAAACTGTAACGAAACAACACACTTTATTCTACGACGTGTGTGCAGGCCATCCTTGATGAAACTAGATGAGTTTAGGATATGAGGTTGGTCCACCAATATGACTTGAACAATGAACAGATTGGTACCCAGAAGGAACATGCTTGTGTGGTGTTGTCTGGTAGACAGCGTAGACACAGACAGGAAACAGCCTCTTATGACGCATCTTAAGCGCCTTTTGACATTTTGAACTGTATGTTTTTTGTTACCTATCAACCGATGTATACGCCAATACTTTTACTTTTATACTGTGAACAGTTTGAAGTTTTCCACCTTTTACATACGTGTGTGTGTGTGTGTGTCCTTTTTGAATACATGCACTGAATCCTCGGCCACATCTCCGTTTGGATATGACTTCACATCGATATTTTTTTTCTTCTTTTAATGAAATAATTAGCGAGGTGCGGCCCTCGGTGACCTCATAGCTGGCTCTGGCCGTGACACCTCTGCACTTGATGGAAGTGGGCAGGTGGAAGCTGGTGTTGCTTATACAGAGTGTACATCGACGTACTGGACCAATGAATCGGGGCAGGAAGACATTTCTGCACCACACTAATGCAGTTTTTATCCCAAGCAGTTATTGCATATTCTAGCAGAACCATCAATGAAATGTGTTGTGGTTTTTGTGATGTTCGCTCACAGACAGACGGCACTGAAACCCGCTCTTTGTCTTAAATCGTAACGTATCATCCGCTGCTATGAGCATATTTCTCCTCAGCGACTTGCTTTGTGTCCTAATCGTTCTTCTTTCATTTCATCTGAACTCTGCAGTCTTTTCCCCTCTTCCTTCATCTCTTTCACCTCCTTTTTCTCGATCATCTCTCCTCTTTCATGTCCTCCTCTCTTTCACCTTCCCTCACCCTCTCTCTCTCTCTCTCTCTCTCTCTCTCTCTCTCTCTCTCTCTCTCTCTCCTTAATCTCTCCTTTCCCTCCTCTGTCTCTGTGAAGCTGCTGACTCAGCTGGATGGTATAAAGTGCTCTATCAGCTCAACCAGCAGCATCTCTCTCTTAAGTGATTTGGGGGGGGGGGGGGGGGGGGGGGGGTACACTGAGGACACTATGGTCCTCCAGCATCAGTACACCCAGTACTGCAGTACTCTCAGTAAATATTACTGCAGTAGTGATGTGTACTCCGATCTCTTTTTTGAACTATTCCAGAAATAAAACCTCTCTGCTTATTGTATTTTCCTTTTGTGTAAAAGTTAAATCCTCATTATGTGTTTGTCGAGGTGAGCAACAAAAAAAAAAAAGATTATGAGCATTCTAAACACGGAAATCTGCAACAAACGCTGTTTCGGTTGATGGAAAATTGTGTTTGTTATTAGACACCATGAAATTCTTTAAAATACATTTTGCATACGGCTCATAACGTGTAATCACGATAACGATGTGTTTGCACAAGTCGATACCAATCGATATTATCTATAATAATCAATATGTCGCTTGGACAACATGAAGATCCTATTAACTTGAAAACACCAGAAACATTAATTTAATTAACAGGCATCCTCATCATCCACTTTAACTGTTCTCTGCTGTGTTCTACTGTTCTACTGTTCTCTGCTGTGTTCTACTGTTCTCTGCTGTGTTCTACTGTTCTCTGCTGTGTTCTACAGTTCTCTGCTGTGTTCTACTGTTCTCTGCTGTGTTCTACTGTTCTACTGTTATCTGCTGTTCTCTGCTGTGTTCTACTGTTCTACTGTTCTCTGCTGTGTTCTACAGTTCTCTGCTGTGTTCTACTGTTCTACTGTTATCTGCTGTTCTCTGCTGTGTTCTACTGTTCTCTGCTGTGTTCTACTGTTCTCTGCTGTGTTCTACAGTTCTCTGCTGTGTTCTACTGTTCTCTGCTGTGTTCTACAGTTCTCTGCTGTGTTCTACTGTTCTACTGTTCTCTGCTGTGTTCTACAGTTCTCTGCTGTGTTCTACTGTTCTCTGCTGTGTTTTACTGTTCTCTGCTGTGTTCTACTGTTCTACTGTTCTCTGCTGTGTTCTACTGTTCTACTGTTCTCTGCTGTGTTCTACAGTTCTCTGCTGTGTTCTACTGTTCTACTGTTCTCTGCTGTGTTCTACAGTTCTCTGCTGTGTTCTACTGTTCTCTGCTGTGTTTTACTGTTCTCTGCTGTGTTCTACTGTTCTCTGCTGTGTTTTACTGTTCTCTGCTGTGTTCTACTGTTCTACTGTTCTCTGCTGTGTTCTACAGTTCTCTGCTGTGTTCTACTGTTCTCTGCTGTGTTTTACTGTTCTCTGCTGTGTTCTAGTGTTCTCTGCTTCGTTCTACTGTTCTCTGCTGTGTTCTACTGTTCTCTGCTGTGTTCTAGTGTTCTCTGCTTCGTTCTACTGTTCTCTGCTGTGTTCTACTGTTCTCTGCTGTGTTCTACTGTTCTCTGCTGTGTTCTACTGTTCTACTGTTCTCTGCTGTGTTCTACTGTTCTCTGCTGTGTTCTACAGTTCTACTGTTCTCTGCTGTGTTCTACTGTTCTCTGCTGTGTTCTACTGTTCTCTGCTGTGTTCTACTATTCTACTGTTATCTGCTGTACTCTGGTGTGTACCCTACTTTGTTCTACTGTACTCTGATGTAAACTACTTTGTTTTAATGTACTCTGATATAGTCTGATGTACACTAATTTGTTCTACTGTACTTTGGTGTACACTACTCTCCTCCACTTTACTATTCTGTATAGTCTATGATACTCTGCAGTGTTTACTGTACTCTTCTGTGTGGTCTAGTGTACTTGTATTCTTCTGTACTATCCTTTGTACTCTTCAGACTACTCTCTTGTACTCGGCTGTGTTCTACTGTGTACTCTACTGTACTACTGTTACTTTCTCTCCTCCTGCAGTCTCGGCTGTGGCCATCCTCTGCGCTGTGGTTTTATTTCCTGTTTTATATGCAGCCCATTTGGCTGAAGAGGGTTTTTCACAGCCCACAGGTCTCTGATGGCTTTCCATAAAGACAGCCGGGTCGGCGCTGTCACTTCTCCGCCAGATCGTTCTCGGTCACGCCAGCCCGCTGACCAGAGAGAGACCCCCGTTACAGATCCACACCTCGTTAACTTTTAGAGGTCATATGTAGAAGACTGCTGCTGCTGTAGTTACAGGCTGCAATCACATTATTCTGATCTTCTTTGTGCAGATAAAGTGCTGCAGTGAACCCAGTCAAACATGAATACAAGAGAAACAACCAGCTTTACAGGCAACAAACGGCACAGAGCTGTCAAACAGCATTGTAACCACGGCATCACGCTCTACATCCACTGCCAACACTAACTAAGTCTTTTTACTCTTTCATTGATTATTACCCACTTTGGACAGTTATCAGTTTCAGGCACATTTTAGTCACCTTAAAGAAAGGCCCTCCAACAAAAGTAAAATCCGTTAAGTGTACACTATATTTAGAATATTTCCACTGCTTAATCTTTGTTGAAGGACACATTGTCCCCAAAATAATTTAAAGACCATTTATATCAAGATATTATAATAGTATCACCTTTTTAAATCAGCAATTCACCTTTTGGAATTCAAATTTGAAAAATAAATAAAATACATTTTCTAAATAAATAAAACATGAAAACAAAAAAATGAAACATTTAATTATAATGAATTAATTATGAATGAATCCATATTGTTAAATCAGATGGACTGTTCACAATTATGTACAATATCTGTGCCAGACGCAAGTCTTATGAAAGTAGGGAAACACCTGCTGTCTATTCTGGCATGTTGACTCAAATGTTAAACACGTGTACAAAACTGGCAGTAAAACGTCGATCATCCAATCATGCACATTTTCACCTGTAAGTATTAAAATCCTGAAAGGGCCTAAAAGTGACACGTGAAGCCGGCTTGCCTGACTCCTGGTCTTTACTGAACACGGGTGCCAAATCTGAGACCTGAATCCGACTCAAAGCTGTGTTTAATGTTCTTTCATCCGGTATCGACCAGCAGCTCTGGAGAACGTTGCATTGGAAGTTCCTGCAAGCAAAGCGTCTCACTCCAAGCTCCATTTGAAGCAATAGGAGCTACGCATCTTTGAGCTATACTTGCAAAACAAATACCTGAAGATTCAAAGTTTCACTTAAGTGTTCTGAAAATCAGAAAGTAATTGGCAGATCCACTCACCTTTTTCCAGATCCAGATCACGTGACTTACAGGTGGAAATTGAGTCTCAGGCACAATCACCACTTGTCATTGATCGTCATTGGAATGATTGGACAGTAGATGCCACTGCAGTAAAACAAGGCCCAACATGGCGCAGCACACTGCCTCACTGCGATGCTGCAGAGAGGCTGCACCAGCAGACTGGTCATCTCCGCTGTCATCATCGTCTAATGGCAGAGATATTAAATGACAACATCTTTTAATCTTATGAATATGAGGCCAGGCAGTCACCGCCAATACACATCAGTCTGCAGAACATCCTGTTAGCGTTATGAGCTCTCTGCTGCTGCCGCCGTCTGCTCCTCACCTCCATTATATGGCCCTGATGGGCTTGCTTCCCAGGCCCAAATTAAAAGAAGAGGAACAGAGTCCTTGACGATGAGGCCTCATCGATGGAAATTAGCCTAAGTGTTGTCATTAATATTTCCCGGCGTGGGCTAATGTCTGCATCGTAATGTTAAGAACAGGATATCCCCTCAGTATCTGCTGAGGAAGGCTCTTTGGGGAGTTGGAGAAAACCTTTATGTGTTCAGAGATGAAGGCTAATGTTCAAAGTAAGTCAAGTTTTAGATTTAGTGTCAGCTGCGGTTTTTCAGTGGAGTTGGGTCCCGGAGGAGACAGCTCCAAGCTGCTGGGTCCTACACTCTGACTCCTTTCATTTACCTGACATCCAGGTTGGACCAAATATAGGAAAACAAGCATCCACTGGATTTATGGAGCTGCCTGGATGTTTTTATCCTTTTGGATCTTTCCCAAACTCATCTGGCTCAGTCTCAAACTGATGTTCATCATGTTTTTAAAATGTAATTTCAAATATTCAGAAGGAGAAGAACAGCAACAACAAACTGGTGAGTGTTGGCTGGTGTCAGTATTCACTGGCTCCCAGTGCGTAAACCGTTTTTACTTTTGGTTTTTGAAGAGATTTTTGCCCTTCAGGTCACCTCTAACACGCCGAAGGAAGATGTTTTTCAGCCACTATCTTCTTGCAGTGACCTCTTCCTGGCTATTAATGTTGTTCTACTGTTGTTTCAGGGTTTTGGTGATTTCTCCATCCTGCCAGAAGATCTTTGTCAGGAAGAAGAGGAGCCTGAGCTCACCCTGGATCGAGGTCTGCCTCACTACACCTCCTTCTCCCTGACCTCCGATCTTCTGCCTGTGGAGGATGGCAGGGAGATGGCCGTGGATGAGGAGGTAGAGGAAGAGAGGGAGGAGGAAGTGAAGACGCAGGAGAAAATGGAGGAGAGCGTGGGCTCCCTCCCTAGGAAACCCCCTCCATCGTGGGAGGAGTGGAAGCTCGCCTCCAGCAGGGGAGCAGAGGAGGTGAGGGCATGGAGTGATAATACACCATACATACACTTTATTGGCAAAAGTATTCACTCACACATCCAGATAATATAAATCAGGTGTTCCAATCACTTCCATGGCCACAGGTGTATAAAAGCAAGCATGCAGACTGTTTCTACAAACGTGTAAAAGAATGGGTCGCTCTCAGGAGCTCAGTGAATTCCAGCGTGGTACTGTGATAGAATGGCCACCTGTGCAACAAGTCCAGTCATGAAATGTCCTCACTCCTAAATATTCCAGTCATCTGTCAGTGGGATTATAACAAAGTGGAAGTGATTGGAAACGACAGCAACTCAACAAGAAGTGGTAGACCACATAAAATGACGGAGCCGGGTCAACGGATGCTGAGGCACATAGTGCACAGAGGTCACCAACTTTCTGCAGTCAATCACTACAGACCTCCAAACTTTATGTGGCCTTTAGATTAACTCAAGAACAGTGTAGAGACCTTCATGGAATGGGTTTCCATGGCGATCAGCTGCATCCAAGCCATACTTTAGCAAGTGCAATGCAAAGCATTGAATGCAGTGGTGTAAAGCACACCGCCACTGGACTCTAGAGCAGTGGAGACGTTCTCTGGAGGGACCAATCACGCTTCTCCATCTGGCAATCTGATGGGCGTCTGGGTTTGGCGGTTGCGTCTGGGTTTGGCGGTTGCCAGGACAACAGTACTTGTCTGACTGCATTGTGCCACGTGTTAAGTTTGGTGGAGGGGGATTATGGTGTGGGGTTGTTTTTCAGGAGCTGGGTTTGGCCCCTTGGTTCCAGTGAAAGGAACTCTGAATGCTTCAGCATACCAAGAGATGTTGGACAATTCCATGCTCCCAACTTTTTGGGAACAGTTTGGGGACGGCCCCTTCCTGTTCCAACATGACTGGTCACCAGTGCAACTTTTAGATCATAGATCTGACACTTCAATATCAATGTCATTCAATTTTCTGACACTGAAATGTAACGTGGCGTTTTCTTCCCATTGGGATTGATTGTGTGCTCTCAGACTTGGAGCAAAGAGAAGCAGGAGGAGCTCCGCGAGAGAGAAGAGGAGGAAGACTTGCAGAGATCAGACCATGAAAGCGTTGTGTCTTTTGGAAACCTGCTTGTTGGTGAGAAACTGAATCTGAATCTTTAAATTCATACAGATGGCAAGAAAACACTGGGGTGTAGCTGCTATTATTTGCTAGATACTTCTTAGTTACTACATTTTGATTTTAAAATACATAAATAAACAACATACTTGCAAAACTCTACAGAAAAGGTAAAATAGAAATATCCATTCAGATTCAGATCAGATTCAATAATGTGGAATATATAAAGACAGAATACAGACTAAAATTGCAGTAAAACAATGAATTGCCCTTCCCTGAGCTCTCTACCATATCCCATGTAAAATGAAACACAGGTAAGATTGTGAAGCTCTATTAAAAACATTGTGATCATGACAAATATTTGAAGATCTCAACATTGTAATGTTTTAAAAAGTGTCATAACCTGTTTCTGTGACCACAGAATAATTCTGCTGTAATCAGAGAAAAAGACAAAGACAGGCAATTATGTTGAGATCCCAAGACGGCAAAGTGTAAAACATTATCAGATGATGTCATTGTGGTCTCCCGTTGCCCTGTAACACGTCTGCTAGTCAGAGATTAGATCAGGTGGTATTGCTGTCAAGGGCTACACCGTGCTGCAGGTCTATGTTTCAAAATAAAAGTTGGGAGAGACCTAAGGTGTTTTCTATCTGGGTTTTTTATGTCCATAACAGGTGGATGGACAACGTTTTTACTCTTAACTCTCTGTATATATATATATATATATATATATATATATATAATATAATATAGAAATTGGATTGAAATGTGCGCTGCCTGTGGATGAAACAGGGAGAGAGGGTGTGTTTCACATCTTGTAGATACAGCGTTACTAATGTACTGTGTGTATTGTTTCTTTCAGACTCCAGAGACAGTGAAGCGGACTCTGAACTCACTCTGACAGACACCGACACCGAGTCAGTATCCCCCCCATCCACCATCACCTTCCTCTTACTTTGTATCTATCACCTTCTTTTGTCCCTTTCTCTTTATTATCGCCTCTGTCAGCTCCTCTTACTCCTCCACCTCCTCTGTCTCCTCCTCTGTTGATGTTTCATAGTCCCATATCACCCTCTAGTGGGCGCTGCTTTATACTGGTATGCATGCAGTACGTACTGTATGCGTGTCACATTGGTCTGATTTTTCCCTGATGAACATGGTAATTAAATGTTGAGTTTGTAAAATTGAAATGAACATTGTTCACCACTGCCAAAGCTACGACTGCTACTAAGGACAGACACAGTCTGTACTTGTTATCTTTCATTTGAACGGTTTTCCATGTTTGTTTTTATGGCTGCATAAATCTCTCCGATTGCAATATGCAGCTTGAACAGTAATTGGCTGCACAGCATGATGACTGGTCATCTAGTGTTGATATTTCCCATTGTGTTGGCTCATTCATGTTTGCTCTGTTCCCAGTTCTGACATTTCTACAACTGATGATAAAACAACAACATTCATGAAGTTGATGATGAAACCTTGATGATGTTATAATATGTTTTTTTTTTTTCTTTGCAGGTCTGTCAGGATGATTGACACAGAGAGAAGGAAGAGGCGGAGCCAGGGAGGAGCCTATCTACCAACCAGAAGAGGCCATGGGTAGGAGACCTGCTTCACCTGAAACCTCCAGTTAGAATAACAGAAACTGTCTTTAACTCTGTGTGTGTGTGTGTGTGTGTGTGTGTGTGTGTGTGTGTGTGTGTGTGTGTGTGTGTGTGTGTGTGTGTGTGTGTGTGTGTGTGTGTGTGTGTGTGTGTGTGTGTGTGTGTGTATGTGTGTGTGTGTGTGTATGTGTGTGTGTGTGTGTGTGTGTGTGTGTGTGTGTGTGTGTGTATGTGTGTGTGTGTGTGTGTGTGTGTGTGTGTGTGTATGTGTGTGTGTGTACACAGTGATCTTCCTGAGAGAGAGGAGGGGGAGGGAGAGGAAACCCCTGCCTTCAGTCACTGGGGACCCCCCCGCAGGTAACCCACCTCCATAGAACTAAGGCAATGATGTTTACATGTTACCCCCCCGCCTCAAGTCAGTTTTTATCAGCTTGAAAGGTGTGTTCACTTTCAGATTTTACTGAACACACACACAGTCCCGTGTTCATGGAAGAAACTACAATCATTCCAGTGCCTCAAAAGAGTGCCTGTCTCATCCAATGACTTTAGACCTATAGCTCTTACCTGCATTCTATGCAAAAGTATTGAAAGGGTTATATTTAGCAAACTCACATCTGCTTGACAGTCAATAGTTTGCTTATGAGGCACAAAGAGGTACTGAGGACAAGGACGAAATTTTGATTTCAAAGGTGGGGGGGACACAAGTATTTTTAATAAAACTCTAACTCTTTCAGTTCACTCTGTTTTCTAGTAGTTGTTCTAGTTTTCTATTGCTACTTTTAAGTCTACTATTCCCTTTTTCTGTTTGACTGGTTGTAAAGCATGTAGCAAAACATTATCACCCAATTCTAATCCAATAGTAATAATAACAACAATAATAATAAAATATTTTATTGATCAGATTATTGAGAGCTTTGTAGATGATGAGGAGGATCTTGAAGTGGATATGCTGTTTATTGGGAGCCAGTGAAGGTGTTGCAGGATGGGTGTAACGCATTTCTTTGAGTAACTTACACTTTGACTTCTAAAGAAGTCTCTTATGTCCACTTCTCTTTTTTTAGACATCCTGGCTGCGTCTAATTACCAAACACACATACGCACGCACGCACGCACATGGACACCGATTCAAACGTAAATGTAAATGAAACCTCTGATATTAACATCCTTCTAGCTGACGTGAACCAGGCAGAACAAACTCCCAACTTACAGTAGCGGACTCCTGTAGGACTCCTGATCGCACTAGCAGATCGTCGGTGTGCAAGAAGGAGTGACAGCGGGCACAGCCAATCACACAAGAAACGGCAGAGCCAATCGAGGAGCTTGTGGGCGGTCTAAACTAAGGGAAACAGGCTTCAGCTTGAGCAGACGTTTTCCGCTTGGTCCTAGTGCTTGACAAGTCTCTGTTTAATATAGCGTAACATTGTTTTTGGATGGTAAAAAGAGCAGGGGACCAAAACGGCCTTTTGAAAAAATGCAGGGGACATGTCCCCTGTGTCCCCCCCCCCTAAATTACGTCCGTGACTGAGGATATCACAGATGAAGAAGCACTTTGTCTGTGGTCCATAAACAACATCCAAACCGCTCTCCTCACCCCGAGACCGACACCCCTGTTCATCCACGGTCATCCTACTCACATGCTCGTACAACATAAAACGTTTTTCAAGATTATATCATTTGTCTTTCATGCCCCCCCCCCAGTATTCTTCCACTTCTCCTCCTCCATCGCCTCCTCTCCGTCTCCTACCCGTTGTTTTACTGTCCTGTGTCGCCCTCTTCTGGATACATTTGTCACAGTCTATTGTTGTACGACTGTATGTGTGTCAAACTGTGTTCACCAGGTAACAGTCTCTCCTAGATGAGTGTATGACACCAGAAATAGGAATGATTAATGTTTTTCTGTTTGGTGTTTCCTCTCTGATCACCCCAAGCTATTTAAGGGTAATAAAGATCATGTCTGCCCTGCAGAGTGGAGGTGTGGCCTGAGGAGGGTCAGTCTTTGGGTCTGAGCATTGTGGGAGGTCATCATGTCATCAAGCGCCTGAGGAACGGAGAGGAACTGAAGGGAATCTTCATCAAGCAGGTTTTAAAGAACAGTCCTGCTGCCAAAACACAGTGTCTGAAGACAGGAGACAAAATCCTGGAGGTAGAGCCTAATATCTGGATCCAACACCTGAGTTAAGAGAGTGGCACATTAGATATGGATGGAGCGTTTATATCTCAACGTTGTCTGATGCGTGTGCAGGTGTCAGGTGTTGACCTACGGGTTGCCAGTCACGAGGAGGCGGTCAATGCCATCAAAACGGCTCCGAGCCCCGTCGTCTTCATCGTCCAGAGTCTGTCAGCTACTCCACGGGTACACACACACACACACACACACACACACACACACACAGATTGTGTATCGTAAACATGGAACGCACTCAAGTCTTACTTTGAGTTTGTGTTTCAGCCAGTGTCTCTGACAGCTCCCAGCTACAATACGCACAAAGCAGCGGGTACAGACTCTCCGGTAAGAACAGGAAGTATTCCTCACATTTGGTTTCTTGCCTGGCTCCTCCTAGCTGAGTGCCTGGTGTCCCTGAGCAAGACACCTCACCCCAATTGCTCCTGACGAGCTGGCTGTCGCCCTGCATGGTTGACTCCGCCGTCGGTGTGTGAATGTGTGTATGAATGGGTGAATGTCAGTCATTCCTGTAAAGTGCTTTGGATAAAAGCGCTATATAAATGAGGACCATTTACCATTTTACAGAATAAGTGATGTTTGTTGAATGTTAGAAGTTTAGTCTAGTCTTTCCACTGTGAGTCCAGCAGAGGGCAGCACAGCCTCAGCACACTTCATTAGCGCAGGGGTTCCCAAACTTTTCAGCCCGCGACCCCAAACATAACAGTGCCAGAGACCGGCGACCCCCAATCTCCCCGGAGGAGACTGAAACATAAGAATGCGTGAAACAGGCGTACCCAAACACGGCATAACGACAACACAAAAGAACAGAACAGCCTGACAACCATGATATCATTTTACATAAACAATTTACTACAACAATTTAAAAGCAGAATATCTCAGTGAAAGTCCTGAAAATCATCTCGTGACCCCCCCCCGTGTGTCCCGGGGGGTCCCGAACCCAACTTTGGGAACCCCGGCATTAGAGGATACGCATAACTTTCACAGTGAATATTTGCCATCAAACAGATACAGATAAGAGACCACGTTTATCTGTTTTCACCTCTGCAGACACCAGATGTAGCCATGCCCTCTTTGAGACAGTCTCCACCCTACAGACCTCCCAACCAATCAGAACACGGAGTGAATGTGGACCTGGAGCAGGCCAGAGGTCAGTACACACACACACACACACACACACACACACACACACACACACACACACACACACACACACAATCCCATGAAAGTAGACAGTCTTGTGAAACATGAACAAGATGATAAAACAACATTGCGTTACACTGCTTGACGTTCAGTCTGAAACCTTTTTTCCATTTTCTCTGCTTCTGTACTCTGCAGAATAAATCAGTTCCTTCAATGTGTTTTATTTGAGACATAAAAGTATAGACGTATGGCTGAAGTAATAAATTAATAATAATGAATGAATAAAGGTAAGTCATTGTTTGGTATGTTCTTTACTGTATATTGTGGCTGTAATGAAGACTGCAGCGTTGGGGCTCTGTCGTTAGAAGAGTCGGCTCTCGTCATGACTCTAATGTTCTGTTGATGAATGATCAGCTCGTTCTCCGCTGGATGAAATCAACTGTAAACGAATGTCACCTTAATGTAGATGGAGCTTCTGGCAGTGTTTTGGTTAAAACCAACTCATTATTAAAAACATATTGCTACCTCACACACACACACACACTCTATCTATAACCAATTATAGTTTGATTTATCTGTAGCTGTCAAAAGGCAGCACCGTCTGATTCATCATATGTTATATATAATGTATATATACATTTACTTAAGCTCTAAATACAATCTATTAATGTTTTTAAATATTTACCTTTTTACAAGATAATGATAGTGTGACTTTTCGGGAAAGCCTAGGATTTCCTATTCCTCTCCTAGAGTACGACAGTAGCTCTAGACCAGGAGTGCCCGACTCCGGTCCTGGAGAGCCCCTGTCCTGCATGTTTGAGGTTTCTCCCTGCTCTTACACACCTGATTCTAATGATCTGCTCGTTATCAAGCTACTGAAGCTTGTCACAGGTTTGAAAATCGTTCAAATATATATATACACACAGATAACTAAAGATAATTTAACATAAATGCAGAGAATGGCAGGCATAGCAATTAAGTACAGTTTCATATGTGATCAGCTCAGAGTAGAGGGTCAAATGTATGGAACGTTGATTGTATGCAGGAAGGTCAGCTCAGCTCCGGTGACCCCAACAAGGGAATGGTTTTGCATGTCGTGGCCACAGACAGTGGCTCTCTCCTTCTCCTCCCTGACTGATTCTTCTCTAGTTCTGTGTTCTGCTTGTGTCTTTTTTCACTACCTGTAGCATGAGGTGGTATCTGCAGTGGCAGAACCAACAGGTTCACAGGTAGTCCAGCTTCTCCAGGATGCCACATCCGTATAGGTGAAGTTGCAAGAAGGGTTGCTGTGTCTCCCGGCACAGTCTCAAGAGTAGAAGATACCAGCCCTAACCAGGAGAGCTGGACAGGGTCATAGAAGGACATTTTTCTGACCAAACTGTCAGAAACAGCCTCTACGAGGGTGGATTGAGGGCCCGACGTCCTCTCGTGGGACCAGGTCTCACACCCCAGCACTGTGCAGCTCCATTGGCATTCACCAGAGAAAACCATGATTGGCAGGTCTGCCATTGGTGCCCCGTTCTCTTCACAGATAAGAGCAGGTTCACACTGAGCACATGTGACAGGTGTGAAATAGTCTGGAGACGCCGTGGTGAACGTGATGCTGCCAGTAACGTCATCCAGCATGACCGGTTTGGTGGTGGGTCAGTGATGGTCTCGGGAGGCATATCCTTGGAGGGTCACACAGACCTCATAGCCCATGGTACCCTGACTACTGTTGGATACCGGGATGGAATCTTCAGAGCGATTGTCAGACCTGATGCTGGTGCAGTGGGCCCTGGGTTCCTCCTGGTGCAGGACTAGCCCGGCCTCATGTGTCGAGAGGATGTAGGCAGGCCCTGGATCAAGTCCCCCTGAGTAAAATCCAATATAGCATCTACTGGATGTTATGTATCGGTACCACCACAGACCCTCTAGAAGCTCAATGACGCAACATCCGAGGTCTCTGTCCAGAAAAGCACAGTCCTGGAACAGATAAGATACTGCACAGAGCCCTCGGGCTCCCAGGCCTCTGGTAGAGGACCCATGCTGGAAGGAGGAAACACAAGACCAGCATTTTTAGTTAATTAGCAAGTTGGGTTGTTTATACATGAAACTAAAGATTCATATCTTTAGTAGGAACCAATGGGCTTGGAGTTGAGAGCCACAAACAGTCAAATACTGTGGGTGTGCTGTTATGTATCAGGTCCGTGTGTTCAGCAGAAGTCTTCATGCTATCTGGGTTAACGTCAGCATCGTCAGCTCTGCCCAGTGCTGATGTTTTCTGGTTGTACCCCTTGAACAACTTTTAAGTGGTTCACTACATGGGCCCTAGTTTCGTAGACTAGGCGTCGTCAGCGCGCAGCGCACCTGCGCCACGCCGACAGGGTGTGTCCGCCTGGACTTTGCAAGTTTCGTGCACCGCGCAGGCTCACGCAGGCACACCTCCCGTCTCGCCCACCCGCGCAAGTGGGAAAGAGGGAGGAGAAGAAGGCGTGAGTGGGAGACGAGGCGTGGACTGGGATTAATACAGCCGATTCAGATCTTCACCAATCAAATGAGCTCCTCTCCTCACCTTTAATGCGTTAGGGGAGGTTCAGTGCAAGTTCTGTAACTTGACAACCCGATGACAGAAGCAGCGCCGCCGCTCCCACCACGCGCATCACGCGCTGTGTGTGCGTATCATAATAATAACAATGCCGATATTATAAAAAACAGGTGAGAGAGAGAGAGATGTTTTGGTCCGAGAGGCTGAGTTTCCGTTACGCGTGCCATCGTCGTAACCTTTGATCTGACGTCAGATGTGACGGGAAAATCTATATAGATATAAATTCACGTGTTGATTCAATTAGTTGCATTAAATAGTGTTTGTTGTGATTATTAATTGCATTTAAATGTGCCTGGAACTGTGGAAACCTGCCTGTGAGGTCTCGGTGAGGTGTACGCACTGCGCTCCGTCAGCCAAACTTCCACTGCGCCAGCTGTGATTCGCCTTGAATGAATGGACTTTATTTGCGCCTTGCGCCGAGAGTAGACTAGGTTGGAGCTGGCGGGCTTTCAGCGCAGTCTCGGCGAGGCTTTTTACCACGAAACTTCCGCTACGCCAAGCTGAATCTGTGACACCTCCCCCTGCTGTGCCGCCACACCCATCTTGGCGCAGGCGATCCACCAAACTGCCGAACTGACCTTGCGCAAGGCTGCGCGGGTCGAAACTTGCATTACGCCGGCTCCGCCACCCTGCGCTGCGCCACGAAACTAGGGCCCCATATCTCAACAGGTTAAAACACACACACACACACACACACTGGTGTGCAAAAATGATTTTCTTCATCCTGTATTTCAGTGTATTTCAGAATATCTTGTGCCTCGGAGTATCTCAAGTGTCTTAATTTCTCCTATAGTGTCTATGATTCCATTCATACTCTCGTTAAAATCAGTTTCTCAGTGTTTCTCCACATCTTGTGTCTCTTGTGTTAGTTTCAGTTTACCTTGCTGTATGTTCTGGTGTATTTTTAGCTACCAGACAGGTTGTCAGTGTGTTAATGTGTGTGTTTCTGTCTTTGCAGGGCTTGTTTGAACCAGCAGTCCCTTGGTCCGTCCTTGTTACAGCACAGAGTGGAGGAACCTCTTTATTTGCTTTTACTCCTCTCGGCTTGCTTCACTCTTTCTCTGTCTGGTTAGGGGTTTCCTTGCTGACTCTGCCTCCCTCTGATCTCAGTGCTTTGGTGCGTCTGAAGCAGGCAGACTGGGCTGTTATGGTTGTTGTTTTTCTTGACTGCTGGTTTGATGGTTTAGCTGTTTGGTTGAAGGAGCTTGCTACTGGTTTTAATGGGGTTTGGTGTTAATGGGTAAAGACCTGAACGAGCTGATTGGTGTTTTGCTGTGACTGGATTTACTTTCAAATCTGATGTACTTGTATTATGATAGTACCCAGATAGGAATATTTTTGTATTCTGGAATGCTGTACCAAAAAATTATGTTTTCTTTTCATTTTAATTTCTTGGATAGACTAGAAGGGAATTTGTAGGGTTTTTTTTTTTAGATAACAGCTATTAGCTGTAGAAGAATACATATACTGTACTATAGCAACTATTATACAACTTTTAAGATTCAATATATACTGGAATTGTATTACCTGGGGATATCTTGTGTTTTAGGCCTTTGTCATCATGCCTAATTTGTTTTCTTATTTTGAAAAGAAAATTGTGTACTTCGGATATATTTCCTGACCAAATCTAAATGATTTATTTATAAAAGAGAAAAACAAGTGAGTTGACTAATTGAATTTGATGCTGTATTGCTGTATAAAGTCTGTGGAATCATAGGTATTTAGTGGTGGAAATGTTTAAATGTGGAAAGGTGTGAATACTTAAAATGTCTAATGATGAATTTCTCGCACGATCTAATGAAAAATAAAATAATATAGGCCATTTTAAATAAAAAGAATGAACATTGTGATATCTTTGTCATTCAGGACAATCAGGCGGAGCAGCATGTGAGCAGCAGCACAGAACCTCTTGCTTGTTGTTTCGGCACCCATGTTGACAGGTCAGACCAGCCGCACCGCCTCTAGGACATTTAATGCACTGTCCCTCTTGGTCTTTAGCCTGGACTTTTGGACAGTTAAGACTCGGACCTTTTCTTGTCTTTAGCCTGGAGCCTGGGATAACTACGGCTCAGGTCTTCTGGTCTTTCAGCTGGACTCTAGGACAAGGACGTTTCAGTCCCTCTTGACTCTTGGACAGATAATGCTCAATCATCCATTGTCTTTAGCCTGGACTCTGGGACATGTAAAACTTAGTCCTGGTGGCTGAACTTCTGAACTGTGAAGACTCTCGGCCATCTGTACTGTGCCCAAGCACGTTTGACCCCAAAGTCCAGTTCGTTTAACCTGTGTGAGTACTCCGTAGCGAGCCCGAGCACAGTACACTTCCTTGGCCCTGGTTTGGCTGAGCACAGTCAAGGGTACTTGATGTGTAATCGCTAGGCCATTCTGCTCATTATCACTCACTGCTCAACACAGATTCCCCCACCCACCCAGCATCGCTTTTGAGTTAATTTGAGAAAATGAAAATTCTATTGATTGTGGGTAGGATTTGGGCATGCTTCAGACTTGTGGTCAGATCGGAACGCCTTCTGGTCTTTAGTCTGGACTCTGAGAAAAGTAAGTCTCAGTACATCCTGCCCTATAGCCCAGACTGTGGAACATCTAAAGGCTGAGTTATGCTTCCGCGTCGACACAACGCAAGGGGGCTTGCGGACCCCTTACCTCCTTGCGGACCCCCCTTACGTCCAACGCAAGGGCCTGACGTGCACCTCCCAAAAATCCTAGACGTGCATCGAGGCGACGCAACACCAACGCAGCGGCATTGGCTGTGATTGGTCCGCTAACTACATCCGCTGGAGACCGCTATCCGGTTTCCACTCATAAACACCGCCATTTAAACTTTTAAAAGGCTACTTTTATTGTTTGCACCTTGTTTTATTGTTTGCACCTTGTCGCTTTTGCACAAAGAAATAAAACACCAAGTTCTGAAAAATTGTGGATGTTTAAAGCCAGAAAGTAAACACATAGGCTATAACGAGGCTAACGACGATATACGCCAAGAGTCTCGGTCGGTCGGTCATTCTTTACAAAAAACATAGCGCCCTTTACCGGTGTGGCATTGAATTGCATTTCGACACGTAAACCCAACGCAGAACCATCACGGTCTCCAAGCAACTGCGTGGCCGTTGCGTGGCCGTTGCTTGATCACTACGCGGAAGCATAATCAGTAGTTTTTAGCAGGAACTTTTGGACAGCTAAGATTCAATCACATTCAGGTGTTTAGCCCCTCAGCCTGACCTTTGGCACTGCTTAAAAGACCGATTCTAAAACAAATAGGAAGACAGCATAGACTTAGATAGCGTAGACTAGATCCCTTCTAGTGTTTTTGTCCCCATACATTATGGAGGTTTGGACAAACTTGATGCTTGTCTTCAGCTTTTTGATTGAATGTGTTTCGAGTTTAACGCAGATAATTTGACAGAATCGCAGCTGATAAAAATCCTGCCAAACTCATCATGTTTGGCATCATGAGAGATGGAGCATCTGTGTGTAGGTTTGTGCTAAAAATGCATTTTTATAGCTGTTGTTTTCTGTCAGCTATCTCATTTTATAATCTGATGCAGTGTTTCCCACACATTGACGAGACTATGGCGCATCGCTGAATCTCTCTATATATTAGATGGACAACGGTCAGTTTAAAATATTTTTGAGAGCTTGCGGGCGGCGGCGCCCCGTCTCTCGAAATTCGCCGCGACGCGAAAGCATTGCACGGCTTCTTACATAGACAATGAATGGGAACATCCCCCTCCGGCCACAATAATAGTAATAATAATATTAGTCATAATAATAATAACAACCACTCAAACGTATGAGACTGAAATAGAGTACAGTACAACCTATGTTTCTGGAGGGTCTGAAGTTTTACTGCAATCTCGTGAGAGTTTGACAGCAATACATACTGTTGATTGTGTCACATGTGGTATATCCCGACTCCAAGGCTGTGGTTGAAAAGTCTTTTTTTGCTTAGGAATGTTCCTAACGGAATAAATGACCCAGAAGTTTTTAAGTTGCAGCCATGATGATCTGAGCTGCTCAAATTCTCCAAATGCAAAGTAAAGGTGCTTCAGTGCTTCTTTTCACTTCTCCTTAGGTAGAGGAAACAATTTCTTATAAATAAATCCATAATTAACATAAATAAATATTACATCTCCATAAAGGCGTGAAATAGATCCAACCCCCTCCATAACTCAAATTATTAACTTAATTTATCATATAAAATCTTGTGGCTGGAAGCCTAACTTCATCATCGTCAAATGCTTATCCGGTGTCGGGTTGCGGGGGCAGCAGCTTTAACAGGCGACCCCAAACTTCCCTTTCCCGGGCCACATCAGCCAACTCTGTCTGGGGGATCCTGAGGTGTTCCCAGGCCAGTGTGGAGATATATAATATCTCCACCTAGTCCTGGTAGTTCCCAGCGGCCTCCTCCCAGCTGGTCGCGCTTGAAACACCTCGTTTGGGAGGCGCCCAGGGGGCATCTTTACCAGATGCCCGAACCACCTCAGCTGTCTCCTTTCAACACAAAGGAGCAGCGCCTCTACTCCGAGTCCCTCACGGATGACTGAGCTTCTCACCCTATCTCTAAGGGAGATGCCAGCCACCCTCCTGAAGAAACTCATTTCGGCCGCTTGTACTTGCGATCTAGTTCTTTCGGTCATGGCCCATCCCTCATGACCAAAGGTGGGGTTAGAAACGAAGATTGACCGGTAGATCGAGAGCTTTGCCTTCCGGCTCAGCTCTCTTTTCGTCACAACGGAGCGGTACAGCGAATGCAATATCACCCCCGCTGCTCCGATTCTCTGGCCAATCTCACGTTCCATTGTCCCCTCACTCGCGAACAAGACCCCGAGGTACTTGAACTCCTTCACTTGGGGTAAGGACTCATTCCCTACCCGGAGCAGGCAATCCACCTGTTTCCTGCTGAGCAC
Organism: Eutrigla gurnardus; assembly: GCF_963514095.1. Taxonomy (NCBI): domain Eukaryota; kingdom Metazoa; phylum Chordata; class Actinopteri; order Perciformes; family Triglidae; genus Eutrigla; species Eutrigla gurnardus. Next base: position 1,651,318 of record NC_139920.1, read on the forward strand.
CATGGCCTCAGATTTAGAGGTGCTGATCCTCATCCCGACCGCTTCACATTCGGCTGTGAATCGATCCAGTGAGTGCTGGAGGTCACAGACCGATGATGCCAGCAGGACCAAATCATCTGCAAAAAGCAGCAATGCGATCCGCAGCACACTGAACTGCAAACCCTCCTCCCCCCAACTACGCCTCGATATCCTGTCAATGAAAATGATGCCAACCCCCACTGGAAACAAGTTTGACGTACTGCTGAGTACTCAAACACAGCTCTTGCGTTGAGAGTACATAGATTGGATGGCCCTAAGAAGCGACCACCTCACCCCATACTCCCGCAACACCTCCCACAAAAAATACCCCGGGGAACCCGGTCATACGCCTTCTCCAAGTCCACAAAACACATGTAGACTGGATGGGCATATTCCCAAGCCTCCTCCAGGATCCTCGCGAGAGTAAAGAGCTGGTCCATTGTTCCACGGCCAGGACGGAACCCGCATTGTTCTTCTTCAATCAGAGGTTCGACTATCGGCCTAACCCTCCTTTCCAGCACCTTGGAGTAGACTTTACCAGGGAGGCTGAGTAGTGTGATACCCCTGTAATTGGTACACCCTCTCTGGTCCCCTTTTTTGAACAGGGGTCCACCACCCTGGTCTACCACTCCTTAGGCACTGTCCCTGACTTCCACGCAATGTTGAAGAGAGGTGTCATCCAAGACAGCCCCTCCAACACCAAAGCCTTCAGCATTTCTGGACCGATCTCATCAATCCCCAGGGCTTTGCCACTGAGGAGTTGTTTGACGACCTCAGTGACTTCCACCAGAGAATCTCTATTCCAGCCTTGAAAGTTATAAGATAAGATCATTCTTTATTTGTCCCACGGCGGGACATTTAGTGTTCCAGCAGGAAATGGGAGTTGTTTCAATAGCAGGAAGCATCAGTTAAACAAGCAATATAGGCCTATAATACATCATTAAAAGGTAAACGTAGCAACATAGAACTGAACGGTTAAATTCTCATTCTGACACATTGATATTCCATGTGTTTGAACAGCGATAATCTGTTGGTTTACTGGCAGCAGAGTTGATTGTAACAGCAGCAGGGAGGAGGAGCTGCTGGCCCTGAAGGAGCTGTTTCTAGAAGCAACAACATGGGTAGAAGTGGACCCTGTGCTGTTTGTAGTCCATCGTAGTAGTTTCACCACCGCACACCCACATCAGTCTTCAGCTGTCAATCATCAGTAGCATTATAATTAAGTAGTTTAGTGAAAGTGCAGTCGGATCCTCTGAGCACCGAGGCCGTCTTTTCCTAAATCCTGATGAGTTCCCCTTCTCGTCTTTCCTTCACCTTAGTGGCGTTTCCTGTCGAGGGAAAGACGTTAGGACGTCTTAACTGCAATCCCCGCATCACTAATGTAAACTCTGAGTCTGCAGACATTATCCCCAAACTAAATCTGATAGATTAATGATTTGTAATTCATCCGTGGTTTCATAATTTATTCTATTAATCATACAGTGTAAAATAGGGGTGTGAATCTTTGGCTTAACTTCGATTAACGATACAGTAGATGGCAATTCGATTCAAGGACATTTTTGGTTGTTTCGATTCGATTCAGTAACTTGTAACCAAAATTTTATATCCATGAAATAAACATGCAATAATGCGAGTGAGACTATCTGTATTGTTCTGAAAGGTGAAAAAATAAACACACCACAGACTTACTTATTTAACCTATATTTATTCTGTAAAAACGTAGTCCTTATGCTGAATACAAAAATGTAATGCTCAGTTATTTTGAAAATGTTTCAATAGTCTACATGCTGGCAGGGGAGAGAGTGTCTTAAACGTATTAAAACAATCATAATTAAGAATCACGATTCATACGATTAAACGCATTGATATCAATTATTGGTGAAGCCAAAACTATTCATTCTATTAATTTATTTTAGCAGATCGATTTAGTTGAATCTATAGGACTGACAATCGATTAATCGAATGAATCGATACACCCCTAGTGTAAAACCATTGCTGTAAACACCTGTTGCTATTCCGACCATGAAACAGTTTCAAATCAACTTAATTTTAACCACTATATGTTCTACAGCCTTTTCAATACATGTTTGAATATTGAGGTCTTCATAATCATCTGTAAATATGAAAAAATGTATCACAGATGGACTATGTAGGTCCATCCACTACAGAGGGTCGCATAAGAAAAAACTGAATCAAACCCATTATAAACCCTGGACAGGTTTCCTTCCTATTTATTGACTTATTGATTTATTGGAGGTGTGAAGTCATGAAGTGCATGAAAACAGTACTGCTGTGTTTCATATGATACACAGATAGTTGTGCACATTAATCATTACGCTAAGAAGCAATGCTATCGGTAAAATGCTTGCACATTTATCTGCAAGACCGCATCAGAATGCTGATCAACACGTGTGTGTGCGTGTGTGTGTGTGTGTTGTACAAACCACTCAGTTCCTCAGCTGCACTGTCCTTGACCTGATTGTGACACACACACTCCCTATAATAGAGCGAGAGAGTCTTCTTTCAAAAAGGCGGCAACCAGGTGCCTTAAACTTGCATTCTCTCCACTGGCCATCAGGGGATGACTCCTCTGGTTGCAAAAAGAAGTCTGATTCTCATTTGTTTTATTATCTGAGCATTTAGTAAATTATGGTCCATTTAGACTCAAATAGACCAAACAGGGCAGTGACATTGCTAGGCCTATTTTAGGGGGGCTGGAGCTACCCTAAATAAATTGAGTTGCTTTCACTGGAAATAAGGGGCCAAGCCCAGCTCCTGAAAATCAACCCCACACCATACAGTGGCACAATGCAGTCAGACAAGTACCGTTGTCCTGGCAACCACCAAACCCAGACTCGTCCATCAGATAGCCAGATGGAGAAGCGTGATTGGACGTCTCCACTGCTCTAGAGTCCAGTGGCGGCGGGCTTTACACCACTGCATCTGACCCTTTGCATTGCACTTGCTGATTTATGGCTTGGATGCAGCTGATTGCCATGGAAACCCATTCCATGAAGCTCTCTACACTGTTCTTGAGCTAATCTGAAGGCCACATGAAGTTTGGAGGTCTGTAGTGATTGACTTTGCAGAAAGTTGGTGACCTCTGTGCACTATGTGCCTCAGCATCCGCTGACCCCGCTCCATCATTTTACGTGGTCTACCACTTCTTGTTGAGTTGTTGTTGTTTCCAATCGCTTCCACTTTGTTATAATCCCACTGACAGTGTGACAGTGACATGTAGTTTCATCCTAGGATTAAGATGGAGATGTCTGTCCAGTACAGATATCTCAACAATTATTGGATGGATGTTTTTGTGCTTTTGCGGCCCAAAGTTTGAGATATTAATTTAGCAGTGGCACTACGCTGCTGTTGAATGCATGTACGGGAAACATGGAAACGTGGACCGACCAGCGGCAGCTGACGCCATGGACTGACCGGTGGTGGCCAGTAGCGTGGATCGACCGGTGGCAGCTAGGGAGAATGAGGGAATGATGCACGACCATTCAAAACTACAACTGGGTTTCTAACGATACAAAGCTTAATGCAAATGGGTGAAGTATTCCTTTAGTTGAATGTGTTTCTGCTTCATTGACAATAAGAAACATTATTAGTAACATTTTGCACTTTTTTTTATTGAATTGAATGGAATTATCAAGCACATTGAGAGCCTGACGTATGAATATAACTACTATCATTAGAAAAAAACGCCCCAAAATCACCTTGCTGGTTTTGATTATCTTATCCAGTTTGTCTTCTGGATCTTGAAGATGATGCCTCCCTCCGGCTGAATATGAGCCTGGTCAGCCAATGCTATAAAGGTTTCCGTGAATCCAATTTAAATTAGTGGAGAAAAGCCAAAGTCTGTCACTCTGCCCACTACTGCTGGAAACCAGTTCAACACAGACCAGTTTCCATCTAGTTTCCCAAACAACAGCAGGAGTTTATTATTATTTTAGTGTGTGTGTGTGTGTGTGTGTGTGTGTGTGTGTGTGTGTGTGTGTGTGTGTGAGAGAGTGTGTGAGAGAGTGTGTGTGAGAGAGAGAGAGAGAGAGATTTTTGATTTTTAAAAGGACCTTTATTCCAAATTCATTCTATTACAACTTAAATTTCGCTATTATCAAGCAAAATGACATCAAAACAAATCCATACAAAAACTCAAATCAGAAAAGCTAAGGGAAATAAATCAAAAATTTAGAAACAAAACGTTCTCTCTGACTGAACACAGCACATTCCGCACACCCCAAATGTTCACAAAGACTTCTGTCTTTTTTGTCAGTCTGTAGAACTCAAACTCCACCTTGAGCTGTGCTGCCAGCAGCCCGGTCAGCATCATAACCACGTCCTCTGACCCTGCACCCCTCACACGATTTTTCCTTGTTTTCCAAATAGCTAGTTTGGCCAGACCTGACAAGAAATTTATAAGTGTGTGTACATTCTTTTTCTTTGCCGAGTAGTGAGTACCATAGATAAAGAGACAAAATGAAAAAAGTTCTCCTAAGCCCTGAAACCATGACTTCAATTGTCTGAATAGTCCAGCCAGTCTGGAACACTGAATAAATAGATGGTATATTAATTCTGTCTGTGAGCAGAAAGGACAGCCGTCCCCTGTACCAGGATCAAGGTGCACCAGATACTTGTATGTAGCTATGGCCCCATGTACAATCCTCCACTGGAGGTCACCTGTCCTTTTATCGACAGGGGGTTTGTACAGGGACCGCCAACAGCCCCTCGGGGATGATCCGGTACCAAAAAACTCGGTCCACCTCGACACCTTTACCCCCTCCAGGGAGCGTAAATTTGCAACCTTCACACTGATATAATACATCGCTTTTTCCTCCAGCGACTCAAAGGCTCCCAACTCTGGGGTCTTTAGAGACAGTAGGATGTCCTCCTCATCCTGCCACTGACCCACATCAGGAGAGACAGACAGGGAAGGAAAGACATACTCATACTCATCATCCCATTGATCAGCTATAGTACGGTCTTCAGCGAACGCTCTGAGGACTTCTGGCAGGGAAGCACAAACCTCCTCCACCAACCTACGCAGCAGTCTATTGGATCTGATGTTCGTCCGTTCAGCCAGATGAGGGATGGAGGTCTTCATAAGATGACCCAGCTTAACACAGCCAGCCTCTCTCAGTCTGGACCTCAGGCTGACAGAACACAGAACTTGAGAAGTGATAAAATTGTTCCCAAACAGGGGCTCCTCAAAAAGCCACATCCCTGGTGTCATCACGGCTTCCCGATGGTATGTAAAAACCTGCCACGCCTGTACCAAAGACTGGTAAAAAGGTGTTAGCCCAGTTAGATCCGTGGACTGGGGCCGAAGCAGGAACAAGTGCTTATCATACCCCAAACGTCCAGCCCTCCTCAGCAGCAAACGGGCAGTATCCATCCATGGCAGGCCACGGTCTGCAGCCTGAAGGCTGTAATGCGCGATGCAATGTCCACCAGACCCTGTCCTCCTTCCTGCACCGGCAGGTACAGTACCGCTGATCTCAACCAGTGTAGCCCTGACCAGAAGAAGTCCACAGCTGCCCTCTGAATTCCTTCGATCAGGCTTTTTGGTGGAGGTAAAACCATCAGCCTGTGCCAAAGTGTCGAGGCAACCAAGTTATTGACAACCAGAACCCTCCCCCTATAGGAAAGCTGAGGTAGCAACCATTTCCATTTAGATAGTCTGGCACACACTCTCTCCATAACACCCTCCCAGTTTTTCCTCTGAAACTCCTCTGTTCCCAAAAAAACACCCAAAACTTTCATGCCCTGCTTTCCCCAGCTGAGGTTTCCTGGTAACTTTGGCATTGCCTTGTCTGCCCACTGACCAACCTGCAAAGCTTGACTTTTCCCCCAGTTCACTTTTGCTGAAGATGCCCTCCCATATATCTCAAGACTATCACCCAGGAACCCGACATCTCTCTCATCTCGAACAATTACATTGATGTCATCAGCATAAGCCGACACCACCAACGAGGGCTGCTGAGGCAACCCTGGTAACATAAGCCCCGACAGCCTAGATCTTAATCTATTCAGAAGAGGCTCAATAGCCAAAGAGTATAACTGTCCAGAGATAGGACATCCCTGTCTAATGCCTCTCTGAACCTGTATTGGACAGCTCAGCCCGCCACCCACTTTCACCAAACAAAAAGCTTCCTTATATAACAAACCCAGCAGTGCCATAAAACCTTCTCCAAAACCAAAAGCTCTTAAAGTGGAAAAAAGAAAACCATGGTCAACCCTATCAAACGCTTTCTCTTGATCTAATGAAATAATACCAACATCAATACTGTACAATTTACAAACATCAAGTAGGTCTCTCATAAGAAAAATATTGTCCATAATAGATCTGTCTGAAACACAATATGACTGGTCTCTGTGGATTATTAGTTCCAGAAAATCTTTAAGCCTGTTGGCAAGCACTTTTGAAAAAAGTTTGTAGTCCGTGCATAACAAGGCCACTGGTCTCCAGTTCTTAAGAACAGCCAGATCTCCTTTCTTGGGTAACAGCGAAAGAACCGCCCGCCGACAGGATGCCGGTAACAGTCCTGTCTGCGAACATTCCTGCAGCACCTCCCACAGGTCGGCTCCCAAACACTTCCAAAAGTGCCCATAGAAATCTGCGGGCAGTCCGTCCAGCCCAGGAGCTCTGCCAGGAGCCATCTGGCCCACAGCAGCAGTGAGCTCCTCCAGGGAGATGTTAGCATCCAGGACAGCATTTTCCTCAGAGCCCAGCTGAGGAAGCCCCTGCAGCAGCTCGTCCGCACACTCCTTATTACAGCCCTCCTTCCTGAAGAGGGCGCTGTAGAACTCAATGGCATGCTGCCTCATCTCGCCCGGGTCAGTCGTTACCGTACCATCAGGGAGGCGGAGACAGACCATTTGTTTGGTCCGAGAGACAGACTTCTCCAGGTTAAAAAAGAAAGAGGTGGGAGCATCCATATCTCTAACCCTGGTAAACCTTGATCTGACCAAAGCGCCTTTAACTCTCTCACGTAAAAAAGACCCTAATTCTTGTTTCTTTTGTTGAAGCCTGTCACTATCCGTGCTGCTGTGAGCGAGCAGACTGTTCTCCAAACCGCTGATCTCTTCCTCTAGATCCCGAATTACCCTTTTGATTATCACTGTGGAATGACTTGTGTATTGCTGACAGAAAATTCATATATGTGCCTTACCCACTTCCCACCACTGACTTAGGGACTCAAAATCCCCCTTCCTTCCTCTCCAAATTCCCCAGAAAATCTCAAATTTCTGACAGAAGTCACTGTCCTGAAGCAGCTTAACATTAAAGTGCCAGTATGAGCTGTATTTTGTGGTTGGTGAGGTATGAAAGTCTAACGTGACCAAGTGGTGGTCAGTGAAACCTACTGGGTAAATGTAGCTATTCAATAACCTATTGCTAAAACTTTGTGACATGTAAACCCTATCCAGCCTGGCTGCACTCACGTTACCATCTGACACCCTAACCCATGTGTACTGCCTAACCTGGGGATGTTTGACCCTCCATACATCTACAACACCTGCCTCTGAAATTACCTGTGATAAAATGGTGGATGACTGTAAATGGGGTTCCTCTCCTGTTCTATCCAGTGTAAAATCGGTAGTGCAATTCCAATCTCCACCCATCACTACACAATGGCTCTGATCACACTGCTTTAAACAAACGTTTATTTCCTTAAAGATGTCCGATCGTTCTGATCCCTGATTCGGAGCATAGATGTTAATAAAACAAAAAGAAATGCCCTGTATTTCTACTCTGACCACCAAAGCCCTGCCTGTCACTATTTCTGTGGTGGAGATGACATTAACGTCAAGCCCTGGAGAAAAAAGAATGGCTACACCAGCAGAGAAGTTAGTACCATGAGACAGAACATACTGGCCCTTCCACCACAAACCCCAGTCTATCTCATTATCTTTGTCGCTGTGCGTTTCCTGCAGGAAAACTATGTCTAATCTTTTCTGTTGGACCATTTCAGAAATAACTGCCCTCTCCTGTCGATCCCGCCCACCATTAATATTTAAGAGCCGACCCTTACCTTATGCATAGAGGACTGAGAAAGAGAGAAGATATACACAGGTAGAGGAACCAAGAGGAAAAACACCCAGTGCAACACATTCATCATGACCTTACTTATTTATTCTTAGCCTTTTTAAACCTTTCCCTCTAATCTTGATCGCCTTCCTTAGACTTGTCATGTGTTTTTTTAACCGGAACCGTTTCTTCTCATCCAACATATCAACACCAACTTCTTTCTGCAAGGTTACCACACTCTTAATGAATTTTTCTGCATCTGGAAAAAACTCAGATACTTTGACAGATTTCCCAAAGGTTTCATCCAGGAAACCACTTATTTCCTCCAGCGTGTACATATCTCCACTATATGACTGTGAGTCTGCAACAGAGACACAGTCAGAGTCAGTGTCATACTCCATCTCTTCCTCCTTATCCCTAGCAGCAACACCCCCCATAGCGCACGGCTCTCCCCCTCCCACCTTCGAACCAGCAGCCTGACTTTGGTCAGATTCTGCTGCCGGCTCTTTCCCGCTGCTTCCTCCGCCAACGTCCTCTCCACCTGCTGCCGGTTCCTCCTCTGCTATTTGCCCTTTTTCTCTAACTAACTCAGGTCGCTGTTCTTCAGCCTGATCGTCCACCTTTCCGCTGTGGCCCTCTCCTACCTCGGTCTCAGCCGGCGGGGCGCCGCCCCCCCGCGGAGCGATGGTCTCCGCCGGCTCCTCGTCAGGCGGAGCGCCGGTGTGAGTGCGCTCCTCCGCCGGCCCGCTGGGCCCCGGCTCCGGGCGCCCCTCAGCCTGCCTATGAGGACAAGCCGTCCGCTTGTGACCCACATCCCCGCACTCAAAACATTTCATGCTGCCTGTACTGGCGTACACCATGTAATGTCCCTCCCCGTGTTTCACTCTGAAGGAAACATCTAGCGTCTGCGCTGGACAGTTCAGGAACATAGACACCTGTCTTCTAAACGACTGAACATGCTTCAGCTTATCGCTCTTACACCCTAAAGCCACAGTCCTAAAGCCACTCGCCATCTTACCGAAGCGCTGGAGCTCCCGCTCCAACGCCTCGTTGGGAATGAAAGGGGGAACCCCGGAAACGGTAACCCGGGCGCTGGGCACGGCAAGCGGGGAAACCTGCAGATAGACGCCGTTCAAAGAGACGCCGCTCACTATTAGCTCAGCCACAAAACGCTCCTCTTTCAAAAACACAACCACTCCTTTGTTCATCCTGGAGGCATGTGACAGGTTGGCGTGTCCCACACGGTCTCCCACAGCCAGGAGAACCGCCTCTACCGGGACAGACAGATCGGGCTGAACCCGCACTCCATGACGGATAGACGTCTCCGAGGACGCCATCCCCGCCATGAAACACGGCCCCCCCGTCCAACAAAAAACCACCCGCTAAATATTCACCTAACTACACCAACAACAACCATATAATCGCTACGAAACACTCATACAATACACAGTACAAAAAAGAAAAGAGTTAAAGTAAATCGCAAACTTTCGGTCAAACTCACCACGCTCTCCGCCACCAAACTCCCAGCATGCACCCAGAGAGAGAGAGAGAGAGAGAGAGAGAGAGTGTGAGAGAGAGTTGTTCATTGTGGCTGCTTGGTCCTCTCAGATGCTGTGATGACGTGTTAGGGGAGGTGTGCTGGTCTGAATGGTGATTAGGATGCTATGTTAGCATGTGCTAACAGTATTTGCCTGTGTGCGTGCATGTGTGGATATCGATGCAGGCCGTTTGTGTACTTGGGTGTGTTTTTGCAAATTCACACAAGCATTGTATAATGTGTGTGTGTTTGCCATGCATGTGTGTTGGATCAATAAGCTATCATAAAAAAGTTGAATGTCTGCATCAGCTCTATATAGACCGTGCGTGTGTGTGTGTCATGTTGGTGAAGTCCCAGATAGCCAGGTAATTAACTGCTGTCCGGTCCTTTTTCGTGGAAAAGCATTCAAGCAATCATGCAATAATAAGCTATTTTTTCCAAAACTATTTACAAAATGACTGATTCCCATGACCCCACGGGGTCATAATTATGCAGACCATCATGACGTGTCCAACGTTAGCCACCAATAAATTGAAAGCTAAAAAGCAAATGACTACTAACGTTAAGTTGATGAATCGCTTTGTTTTATTAACTAGGCCTTTAGCTCGGGACCGGAATGCTAAAGTTACACCTTCCGATGCCAGCCGATGGGTGTGTCACGGCTCCACCTGCTCTGGAGGAACCTGCCCCAGCGGGGGAAAGTAAACGCATAAGAGAGATGTTGCTTTCAATATTCCAAAACCTACCGAAAGTTTGGATTTACCTTCAAAGAAAGCGATGGAAGTAGAATTGCCCATGTGGGTTATTTGTGCGGCATCACTCTCTAACGAAGGTATGAAGCCATCAAAGCTAAAACGACACTTGGAGACTAATCATGGACAATTAAAAGATAAACCACTGGAATACATGAAGACTTGTCTGCAGTCTCTCCAATGACAACAGACAGTAATGAGGAAAACAGTGAAAGTTGGAGAGCTTGCTTTGAAAGCATCAGATCAAGTTGCACTTTGCATCACTCAATGTAAAAAGCCATATATAATTGCAGAAGATTTGATATGGCCAGCGGTTAGTGATATGTGCATGACCATGTTTGGCAGTGATGAAAAAAAAACAAAACTAAAGACTATCCCCTTGTCAGACACTAACAACGAGTCTGCTACACTTAAATGATGTGAAACGGACAATTATTGGACACTTGGAGGCCCTCGAAAGCCAATTTGAAAAGTACTGGAGAAGGGAAAAAATATGGTTACAGTTTCCATTAAAAAACAAAGTATATGACAGCTTAAACTTGACAGCCTCTGAGGAAGATCAGCTAATAGAGATATCCACAGACAGGATGCACACGACATGACAAGGTGTATGTGAGTCAAGGCCGCGCATTCAATTCAATTCAGACTGCAGCCTGAGGATGATATGATGCTCTGCCTGAAGACCTGCATCTCCCCCAGAATAGACAAGCCGAGCCTCCCACCAGGGCCAGCAATCTCACTAAGGTAGGCCTGCATGTGTGTATGGCCAGGCTTAAAATACTTTTTTTTTTTTTTATCTTGGGGTCCCTGTTCTGTTTCTCTATCAACCAAGGGGTCCCTGGGTTGAAAAAGTTTGAAGACCCCTGTTCTAGATGACCACAGATCATTGCATATAGTTTAAATTGTTCTGGTCCAGTGACAACAGGAGCAGAATCAGAACAGTGATAGGCTTTCCGGTCACAGGGTCACACACATTTTTCACATTGGCCAGAAAATGTGTAACACGTTTGGTGTGAACACACTTTTAGAGACTCTATTTAGGTCAACAAGCCCCCAATCCAAGATGTTGTGGGTTGTCCTAAAATAGGTTTCAACTAGGCTTGGGCAGTATCTGTTTTTCATACCTCCCTGACATTATACTGGGCCAAATGGTACATGACGGGGCAGAGTGGAACACTGCAGTGCTCCACTCAGAACTAAAATGCTACTTATAATGTAATATTCCATCCCTCCCTCTCTCTCTCCGTCTCTCAACCAGGCACGCAAGTCGGTCTGTTGGTTCATTTATCATCTAATTGAGCTGTTCAGACAGTATGTTCCGTGGTGATCTCTGTTGCGCCAGCTAGATGCACAAATAGTTCTGCGGTGTTGGGCATTATTATTTTTGTTAACCCAAACTAAATGCAAAAAATTATAAACATTGGACGAATAGCCAGGCCTATTAGAGAGGCCAAGGTACCATAACATAACTCATAAGAACAACAACTAACAGGGTGTTTGACTAAACAAAGTGACCTCCCACAATGACACCTGAGGGAGCATAGGGGCTTGGTCAAACCACACAGGGAATAACCAAGATGGACGCAACCTACAACCTACCTAAACCTAATCAAATCAAAACTAACGAAACCCAGTCCTGGAGAGGGTTCCAGTCAGGGTGGGAATTTCACAACGGCAATGACGGCCTTGATGCCCTGTGAAAAAATGTTCAATTTACGGCCAAGGTGGCCTTTGTGCCGCTGTCAAAGTTCCAGTGTAAACAGCGCTAGTGAGGCATGGTGAGCTTTTATGCAATTATGGCCACCCTAGTGCGCACAGTAGGCTAGTCCCTTGTCTGTGGATCAGAGCGATTGCTCTGCCGTGATTGTTCCAAAATGGAACTTGCGCAACTTTGCGAGTCGCGCAGGAGAAGTATCAACATCAGATGCAAGAAGAATGTCAACCGTTCGTCAGCTTAATTACAGCCACCCGAGTGGAGCTGAGGAAGGGGGCAGTGAAAGCACACAGCGGCATTTTATTATAAAAGTACTGGTCTGGTTCCGCTCCAGCGTCTGCACATATTTCTAGTCAACACGAGTGGAGCTGAGCGAGCAAGTGGCCAAGAGCGGGAGCAGATTTTGCAGAGAGCCACAAGTCCACACCACAAGTCTGAAGCCCAAGCCCGACCCTGTGTCCTACACAGTCATCAACAGTATTTTCAGTCATAAAGCGGCTCGATAGCGGGGGGAGATCCCACTGAGGGAGAAAGAGAGGGACTGCCTATCGATTAAAGTCTACGTCATGTCCACATTGCCTACTCCTGTATGTGCTCGTGCATATATATTACATACATATATATACTGTGGTATGATTGATGTGACAATATTTGCCCACTCTTCTTTGCAAAACCACCCGCCCAATTGCGAGGGCATCTCCTGTGCACAGCCCTCTTCAGATCACCCCACAGATGTTCAATGGGATTCAGCTTTCTAACAGAAGGCCGAAGGTTTTGTGCCAACACTGACAGGTATTTGGAACTGTCCATAATTCCCTCCACCCTGACTAAGGCCCCAGTTCCAGCTGAAGAAAAACAGCCCCAAAGCATGATGCTGCCATCACCATGCTTCACTGTAGGTATGGTGTGCTTTTGATGATGAGCAGTGTTGTTTTTGCGCCAAATATACCTTTTGGAATTATGTCCAAAAAGTTCAACCTTGGTTTCATCAGACCATAACACATTTTCCCACATGCGTTTGGGAGATTTCAGATGTCTTTTTGCAAAATTAAGCCGGGCTTGGATGTTTTTCTTTGTAAGATATAGCCCAGACATATGAAGAAGACCGGAGATTGTTGTCACATGTACTACACAGCCAGTACTTGCCAGAAATTGCTGCAGCTCCTTCAGTGTTGCTGTCGGCCTCTTGGCAGCCTCCCTGATTAGTTTTCTTCTCGTCTTATCATCAATTTCGGACGGATGTCCTGTTCTTGGTAATGTCACTGTTGTGCGATATTTTCTCCACTTGAAGATGACGGTCTTCACTGTGTTCCATGGTATATTTAATTCCTTGGAAATTCTTTTGTAGCCTTCACCTGACTGATATCTTTGAATAATGAGATCCCTCTGATGCTTTGGAAGCTCTCTGCGGACCATGGCTTGTGTTGGAAGATGGGCTACAAAAATGTCAGGAAAAGCCTACTAGAACAGCTGAACTTTATTTGGGGTTGAGAGGCATGACAGGTGTGTGCTGACTCCAGTTTAACATGAGTTTGAATGTAATTGGTTAAATCTGAACACAGCCACATCCCCAGTTATAAAAGGGTGTGCACACTTATGCAACCACATTATCTCAGTTGTTTATTTTTACTTCACCTCCCTGAAAGATTTTTTTCAATTGCATTGTACAGGTTATAGGTCGCATTAAAGGTGGAAATAGTTTTATTTAATTATTTATCTTGATTTAATTTTTTTACATGACAAAAACCTGGCATTTAAACAGGGGTGTGTAGACTTTTTATATCCACTGTGTGTATGTGTGTGTGTGTGTGTGTGTGTGTGTATATATATATATATATATATATATATGTATATATATACATATATATACATATATATATATATGTATATATATACATATATATACTATATATATACTATATATATTAGTGCTGTCAATCGATTAAAAAAAATTAACTAATTAATCGCACAATTTGCCGTAATTATTCGCAATTAATCGCTTTCTTTCTCCTTAAGAATAAAGTATGTTATAATGGATATTTAAATGTAAAATGATGGAATTTATGTAGAATCAACACAAAGGTAGTGAAGTATTTAAATTCAAATACTATTGTTAAATAGCAGCTTTTTTTAACTTTAAGCACAGATTCTCTCATGTGAACTACAGATTTCCAAAGAAACCATCAAGGCCATCGCAATTAACTGTCAGCTTGAAAAAGGCATATTTCTTATATGCACTAACAGAACATTTCAAAAAGGTCCACAATAGAACATGCAAATATGGAAAAAAGAACAAGGAAATATTCTGCTGTGAAGTCAGAATGATAAATCCTTTTCACTCCATATAACAACAATTCAGCTTAGTCCTCCTTTACATTCAGCCCGTTACTGAGACAGACCAGTCTGTTTACATTGTCAGAGGACAAAGCAGCACACGCCACATCTAGTCTTTTCTCACGCAGACAAATGACCGGGATAATTTTTTTAAAACTCCTCGGCGATAATTGCTAAAAAGTTAAACCCAGAACTGTTGAGAACAGTGAACTTTTATACAGTAATATGTTCTATAGGGTAATCAAAGTAAAATTAGTTTGCTTGCCCTTTTGGGCAACTTGGGCATTTCTAAGAATTCAACTTTCAACATTCTCCATTCATTTGTCCGATTGACAAAATGAATGGAGGTCAATGGGACATGTTCACGTGGCTTATCCGTTTTGTGCGGCAGTGATAAATGTCGGACATACATAAAGTTTATTTGACTTTATTGTTAAAGACAAGGGCAATACTAACGCACATAAAAGAACAAACCATCTCTATTGGCTAACTAACTGGCAACTCACAGGGCCTAATGATAAGAGCTGACATTAACTAAACTGTGCCAGAATGTCTCCCCACTTGCCACCAAAGAGTAACCCTTTTATTCAGGGATGAGCTTGTGCTTGCCACAGCGAAGGTTTTGCTGTTGGCTGTGGTCATGTTCAACTGCCTGCAGCACATTCTGCAGGTGCTGCTCCTTCCTGGCCACTGCGACAAAGTCGGGTGTGAGCTTGACGCCACGCTCGGCACAGTCATTGACCACGTTCATTGCATGTACATTGACCTCACTTTTTTTTAACGCAGCATTGGTAGCCCATTCCTTCACATCAAGAGACAAAAATGCTGGATCAATGTGCAGCTGGTACATCCCAAACCAGCAATCAGTATTGGGTTGGCAAGAGGGTGGGGAATTTTGGCTTGCCAAAGCCAGTGCCAAAGCGCTGCTGGGGGACTTGCATGGCTGGCTTGTGCTCCAAGATCACACTGGCAAGTGCACGCTTGTCATCAATGGGCACCTTGCTGCTGAAGAGAGCCAGGGGTAGCATCTCACCTGTCACGTACCAGCGATGCCTCTCTAGTGCCTTGATCGCTGATGCTGCAATGCCCTTCCAGGCAGCATCTACAGCTTTCTCGCAGGTCAGTCACTATTTTGCATAGATGTGTGTGATGAAGTTGGAAAATGCTCAAATCTTCGGCACCTGCTGCCGTGTGGTGATTGTACCCTGGGGAAGCAATGCGATGTGCTCCTCCATCAAGGCCAGCTTGAGAGTGTAGAGCAGCTTGGCCATCCATCGTGCCTTGTGGAGCGCTCCCGGTCATTTGAAGGTCACTGCAGTCTGCTCTTCACCATCTGCATCCAGAAACACAAGACACAGCTGCACAGACTCACAGTAGTCACCCCGCTTGTAGTCAATCACTTCTTTTGCGCATGTGACAAGTTCAGCAGGTAACTTGCCCAGGAGTGCTTGCTCGGTGTTGCCAGGAATGTAACGAGACCATTGGCTGCTGGATTCTTGTGGTAGCAGATTCCAGTTCTCTCTCAGACGTGTGAACAAGGTAACCACTGGCGAGCGTGATGACTCCACCTTCAGGTCTGTGAAAACCTGGTTCAGGAGGACCTCACCAATGTGGTGCCTGCACCCAGACCAAAGCAGTGGTCGGCCCAGTGAGAGCTGTATGGCAATGCAGGCTGCCGTGAGATGGCCAGTGTTTGACGGGGTGGTGTCAAATGCCATGTTGACAACCTGGTCAGTGCAGCACTAGTCCTGCAGCAACTTGCATGTCAACCGGGCAATGATCGATCCACAGGCCTCATTGGTCTGCTTTTCATACGCCGGGACACCAAGCAGTTTTAGCCACTCTGCATCTCCGACCATGACTGTAAGACGCTCCTCCAACTGGCACACATTGCTGAGCATCGGTGTTAACTTGCTGTCCCAGTGTAGGGTGCACAATGGAGGTGGTGTCCACTGATTGTGCTGTTCCTCACTGATTGTCTCCAGCACTTGGCGTTTGGTCGGTCAGCTGTTGCGTAGGATGCAGAGAGATGTGTACAATCACCACCTGACTCTGTGATCAGGCCACGCATGAAGGCAGCCTGTTGCATTGGTGACATCTTCAACCTTGTAGCCAGTGACACGACACTTTGTCGGCTAAGGATGTCATGTGGAATGAAGATGTCTGTTCCAGTCTTCTTATGCTTGACACTTGTTCCAGTCTTCTTACACTTGAGAGATGGTTCGAAAGAATGCAGCGTAAGAGCTGACAACCAGTTGGCAGCTTGACGCCAGTGATGATGCCATCCTCACTGGTGATGCTGGGGCCCAGACCAAAGACCAGGCTGCGACTGCTAGTCTTGCAGGGAACAGTTGGTGAGGGCAGCATCTTAAAGACACACTGTGTAATTTTTTCTCCGATCTAGTGGTTAAATTTTATTTTGCATTCCAACGAATATGCTCTCTAGCGCCTCGCGTTTTCAAATGTGCGTTGCAACCTGTTGGAACTACGGCAGGCGGTATGTGTCAAGATTCAAGAAGCTATGACAACAACATGTCTTCAAACACCACTTCATCAAGTTTTGTTTCGGGTGATGAGGTACGTTATTTCAAACAAACTTCAAACTGCATTGAATCATTAGTGTGAGCATGTATGAGTAATTACTCCTCGAGCAAGATAGTGAATTATGTTCTCATGTTTATATCGTTTTTTATTGGTAACATTACTGTCGCTGCATAGCTGCTAGCGACATCGGCTAATTCTACTCAGCCAACAGAAAGAAGGCAGAGGACCAAAAAACGGGTGGAGGGCCACCTCCACCACCTCTGACGGAGATGGCCCTCAGCTGAAGGCATCCCCGGGGAAAGCTCATCTGAGCCTGTCACCCACCAGCAGGACACAAGTGCCTACATCAGATGCAAGTACACACTTGTGTCTTTTAAAAAAATAAAAGTTTTTATAAATATATAGCCTACTTTATCTATCTATCTATCTATCTATCTATCTATCTATCTATCTATCTATCTATCTATCTATCTATCTATCTATCTATCTATCTATCTACTGTATCTATCTATCCCAACAGTTCAGCCTCTGACTGAAACAATTGAACACCCTGCAGCTGTAAGTATTCCATACTCGGATCTTGCTCAGATGGTAGTTCAAAGTAATCTGAAACAGTTTCTTTTCCTGCATCACAGGAGGAGGAGAATGGTGGTGATGATGATGATGATGATGAAGAAACGCTGTCTGCTGCCACAGGGAGAGATCCAGAGAGGCCTACTGAAGTGTGTCTTAATATTATGTATAGCTACTGGCAGTGGTCTACCATTCACATTCCTTTACATTGTCGCGTGGAATATACTGAAGTGATGAGCATAGATAATGGACAAACAACTAGCACATTCTTGTCCTTCAACAGAACATAGCTAGGCATCAGGAGGGTCACGAGGAGGGTCCATCAACTTCCACAGCACAGCTTGATACAGTGAGATTTTCGGTCAATACCATGTTAAATCTGTATGTAGAACTGTAGCAATTAAATGTTGTCCATATGTTTCCCAGTTACCAGTTACAGGAGTTGTATAGAGTGCACCTCATGAGGACGATAGAAAAAACAGAAAAGGAAATGGTCTACCTGGATCGCAAGATAAGGAAAACAGACCTTGAAATTCTATTACTGGAACGCCAGTTGAGGTGGGTGCATTGGTGAAATAGGTGAATATGTTAATGGTTGGAACTATATTACAAATCCTAACTGTTGCTTTTGTACTTATAGGGAATAAAGAAGAACCAAATCACATGTGAATTTGTCTTTATTTGACTGTTTTCATGCAAAGTAATTCCTGCTAATTAGGTCCCTTACAGCCCTTCCATCCCGGACATCTGCAGGGTGGATGGGGTGGTCATCCTCAGGGTCATTCATTTGTAGGGCAGGGTGTTGCTCTCCTCTAATAGTTGCAATATTATGGAGAACAACACAGGCCACAACGATGTCACATGCCCTCTCTGGGGTGACCCTGAGCTTACACAGGCACTGGAACCGGGATTTGAGTATGCCAATGGTCATCTCAACCCGGGCTCTAGTCCTGCAGTGGGCCACATTAAAACGTTGTTGGGGCCCTGGCTCAGGGTCAGGGTAAGGGGTCAACAGAGAGGGCTGGCATGGATAGCCTCGATCCCCCAGTAGGTAGCCATCAAACTCTCCTGAAATTATAGCGGACACATTTGAGTGCATTAAAAAGGGAGACAAAGAACATCTGTACAAAGCTTTAGCTTCCTTACCACGTGCAAATCTGTTGCTCAGACTACACTCCCGGTAGATCCGGGAATCATGCACAGAGCCAGGCCACTTGGCTTCTACATTCGTAACAATGTAGGCTGCATCACATATGATCTTCACAGTGCAGAGGATGATATGAGTTAGTTGTTTTGTACTGTATACATTTTCATGTACATATCTTTTAAGATGGTAGGTCATACCTGGACATTGATGCTGTGAAAGGATTTTCTATTCACATAGTCCCCTTCATTTTCTTTAGGCACAATAATGGGAATTTGTGTCCCATCTATGCATCCTATCACATCTGGTAGCCCTGCAAAATGACAGCTGATTAAGCTACTGACCCCACTCTGAGGTCGCAGCAGAATCATCTTTTTTTTTTAAATAGAATATTTCTACATCAGTCACCTGCAATCCTGTGGAATTCCTCTTTGATGTTTCCGACAGGTTTGTGTCCGGGGAACACCACCATCATTGGTAACAGGCGTTTCAGTGCGAGGGTCACTTTCCTCATCGCTCTACACACTGTTGCCTTTCCAAAGTGCTCTGCATCCCCAATGTTGTAAAGAAAACTACCGTTTGAAAGAAAACGTAGCGCTATGCATAAGATTTGCAGAAATTTGCGGTGTGTGAGGTTGGTGATGTGTGGCCGGAGAATGTCCTCAAGATAAATTATACCGTTCGAGGAAAAGCGGTAGCGTTCAAACAGATATTCCTCTGGATAAGACAGGACATCTAACCTGGGTCGGAAGATTCTCTTGCGATGTAAAGCATTTCGAATTATTTGAGCTTCGATATCAATCGGATTGGGAATGAATGGACAATCCATGTCAGCTTTCTTCATGTGGGAGGAGACGGGCAGAAACTCAGGGTTTCTTCAAGTAAACCTGCCAGCGAGCAGGTTATGTTCACAGAGTCTGTTACCATGGTGACTGACCCAGAGTTTCAGTTACCTCTCTTTCTGGAACGGAAAACCCAGAGTTTCCCTCATCTCAGGGTTAACTTACTCTGAGTTTTCACATAACCCGCTTTCTGGAACACCCCCCTGAACTCCACTCAGAAAACAAGTATTTTAAAAGTTGTTTGCGTGTCATCACATAGACCAGGGTCTAAAACAGGATGTCAAAAATATTACTATTACTACTATACTATTATTTTTTACATTAAATTATTTGATTGTTATACGTGTTTCATATCAATTTAAACTACCCCTTGTAATAAAAACCCAATAGTATTTTTTTTTAAAGTTCATTTTAAAATAAAAACAAATTTAAATAAAAAAATGTTGTTTGTGCGATACAGTGGCCAAGGTCAGAGGTCGTGGTTCTGCATGTCCAGCTTTGACTGCAGCATTTTTCCAAAGAAGCGTGAGAGGCTGTGGCTTTGTTTCACCACAAACAGCAAAGATGTGGCTTTCCAAGCAGAAAAGAAAGGTGGACTGGGAACACACACCGTTTCAACAAGGTTGGACGTTGCAGTAATTTTTTGTGCAAGTGGAAAATCCAGATGTTTCATGAAATTGTATCTTCAGAAGTTTGAGTGGTCAGTGAGTACCCAAGGTCTTACGGGGGTCCTTGAGGAGGTTCCAAGTACCTTTAAGGACGTTTTCATTGATGTTTTGATATGGAGAGGTTGCATGGAGCTACATATAAGATACACAAGTCTTGAAGCAGGAATCTGGTAAATTCTCAGTTGGTACCTTGATGCCCTCTATTAAGGAAGTTGAGGTTACAGTATGTGAATTGCAGTCTTCCTTGAGGAGGATATTTATTTAGTTTCCACAACAGATGAAGGGTAATTTCATATTTGAGTTCCTCACAATCATTCAACAAATTTAGAAACACACAGCAATTGTTAAGGTTTGAATGTAGACTGGGCCCAAATGCACGACTCAGACAACAGGGAAACACTTAAATAAGTTAAATGTCAAAATGTGCAATATAAGTGCAAGGGGGAGCGGTGGTGCAATGTCCTGGGATCCAGTGAAGTCACCAGTGCGAGTGCAAGTGTCTCTGGTGTGGCGTCTGAGATGATCTGAGATGAGGTTGAAGGAACAAAGCAGAAGCATTAGCTACACAAGCTAAGCACAGCGAGAAAACGCAAACACTAAGGAGCCAATATCTCTACCACGTACAACCAACGAAATGTTCTGGCAACGAGTAGGAGAAAATCCAGAGGATTTATGGAGGGTTGATTGCTGATTGAGGTCGCCTGCTGCTGCCTGTGGAGAATAGGCCACGCCCACATGCACCAAACATGGAAAAGACAGGTGGAGAGAGACAGGAGGAAAACAGACAGGGGCTGACAATACACACAAAAGGGACAATGAGGGGGAGGCCATAATGTGAATCATGATAGAACCCCCAACCCCCCCCCCTCAACGACCAACTCCAGGCGGTCTACCAGGCTTGTCGGGATAGAAATCTGCGAGGAGAGAGGGGTCTAGGATAAGCCCCCGAGCGATCCAGCTCCTCTCATGGCGACCATAACCCTCCCAGTCTGCCAGGTCCTGTACTGGAACCCATGCCCCCTGCAACGAACATTCATGATGTGGCTTACGGTAACAGCCGGGTGTCCATCGATCAGCCGGGGGGGTGGAGGGGCGACAGTAGGAGGGTACTGGTGGAGACAGGTTTTAACAGAGACACTCGGCAATTAGGGTAAATCCTCAATGAAGCAGGAAGCTTGAGGCAAACAGCAAAGGGGTTCACCACAAACTCCACTTCAAAAGGTACCGATCAATCTATGGGAGTTTTTTCAAAGCCACACTGAGTGGAATGTCCTTGGCATTCAGCCGCACCCTCTGTCCCAGTCTGTACTTTGGAGCAGGAGTACGCCGGCGGTCAGCCAACCTCTGGTTCTGGTTCCAGGTTCGCAGGAGAGCCGCTCTGGTCTCCCTCCAGATTTTGCGGATCCTGCGAAGGTTGAGCTGGACTGATGGCATGGCAATCTCTTTCTGCAAGGAAGGAAACAGGGGTGGTAAGTAGCCCACTGAGGCTTCAAAAGGTGTCATACCTGTGGCTGCTGATGTCAGAGAGTTGTGCGAGTACTCCACCCAGGTGAGGTGAGTCCTCCAGGAGGCAGAGTTCTGGGCACATATGCAACGTAGAGCGGTTTTCAGATCTTGATTGGCCCTATCTGTTTGGCTGTTGGACTGGGGATGGTACCCTGAGGTAAAGCTCACCGTAGCACCCAATGCCCGGCGAAAGTACTTCCAAACCCTTGACGTGAACTGGGGGCCTCGGTCTGACACGATATCCACAGGAATCCCATGGATCTGGAATACATGATCCACCAACAGCCATGCGTTTCAGCAGCTTAAGGCAGATTGGGAAAGGCCACAAAATGAACAGCCTTAGAGAAACGATCCACAATCGTTAGCACAATGTCTTTACCTTGAGAAGGTGGTAATCCGGTCACAAAATCCAAGGCGATGTGTGACCAAGAATGGCTGGGCACAGGAAGTGGACGGAGGAGACCAGCAGGTGCGATCAGTAGCCTTCCCTCGAGCACACACACAGTACAGGTCTTGACGTACTCACAGGTGTCAGTAGATATAGTTGGCCACCAGAAGTGACATTGGAGAAGAGTCAGGGTGCGGAAGGTACCAGGATGGCAGGCGAACTGGGACGTGTGTCCCCACTCGAGAACCTGAGGACGAACAGAGACAGGCACAAACATACAACCTTGGGGACCACCACCAGGATCAGAGTCAGTCTCAAGTGAAGTCCACGTCAGAGAGCCCACAAGTCATGAGGATGGTGTCTGGCACAGGAAGACTGTCCCTGTCATCTTGAAACTGTCTGGACACAGCATCAGGTTTGACATTCTTACTCCCTGGCTGGTAAGTCAGGTTGAACCTGAACCAACGAAAGAACAATGCCCACTGAGCTTGGCGAGAGTTCAAACATTTAGCTCTTTGAATATATGTTTTTCTGATCAGTCCATACCGTTAATGGCGTGCCCACCCCCTCCAGCCAGTGTCTCCACTCCTCCAGGGCCAACTTCACTGCCAGTAGTTCCCCGTTATCCACATCATTCTTACATTCAACCGGAGACAGTTTCTTGGAAAAGAACGCACAGCTTGCTGTCCCCTGCATCTCTCCAGGACAGCACAGCCCCACCACCAATGTCAGATGCATTGACGGGAGCCAAGGAGAAGCATCTCTTTAGGTCCCTGAAAACCTTGTCAACAGCAGGAGGCCAGACAAAAGGCACAGAAAGGGATATGAGTTGGGTTAATGGGGCAACTACCTGACTGTAGTTTCTGATGAAACGTCGGTAGAAGTTTGTGAAGCCCAGGAAACTCTGGAGCTTCTTGCGAGACGTGGGTTGTGGGCCAGTCTGTAACTGCCTTGACCTTTGCAGTGCCCACACTCCACAATGTACCCCAGGAAAGACACGGAAGTTGCGTGGAAATCACATTTCTCACCCTTAGTTTGTTCTCCCACAACCTCTGCAGGAACTGACGAACATGCACAATGTGCTCCTTGAGGCTGTGGGAATAAATCAAGATGTCATCCAGATACACCAACACAGAATGATTTAAGAAGTCTCTTAACACATCATTCACTAAAGCTTGGAATATGGCTGGGGCATTCGTCAAACCAAATGGCTTGACGAGGTATTCAAAACTTCTTCTACTCATCTCCCTCCTTCATACACACCTGGTGGTAGGCGTTACGCAGGTCCAGCTTGGTAAAGATGGTAGCTCCATGGAGGGGTTCAAAGGCAGAGTTAATGAGGGATATTTATTTTTAACTGCAATATTGTCATCAAATTGTTATCAAACCTCAGAAGTCAATGCAGGGTCCCAGGGTCTTGTCCTTCTTGCCCACAAAAAAGAAGCCGGCACCCAGAGGAGAAGAGGAATGGTGTGTGATGCCCGAGTTCAGAGATTCAGTGATGTAGGTCTCCATGCTTTCGCGTAATTGAATTGATGTAATTTTATTTGTAGATTTATTCGTCTTTACAAGGCAACAATGAATCTGTAAGTTTCCATTCAAGTGGAGGGTAGAGAGAAGAGGAACCAGATTTGGATAGAGTGAGAAAGATGGATGGGAGACAGAGACAGAGATAGAGAGAGAGGAAAATAAGAGAAGAGGCAGCAGCCGCAGCAGGGGGAGGAGGAGGAGGAGAGAGAGAGTGATGATGGGAGAGAGAGAGTCGGGGTAATAGAAGGAGTAATCGAGGTAGGAGTCTATAAGAGAACTGTTCATCGCTCGCTGCCTCTGTATCAGAGCAGCCGGCTCACTCTCACACATCTCGTTTTCTGGATATCAACCCAGCAAAAGCTGAAGACGAGACACACACACACACGCACACACACTCAGCACTACATGTGGATTTATGTTGGTGTGTGAAGACTGAAGTATGGACGATGTTGCCAACGGGTTTGTACGCTCTATTGCTGCATGTTTGTGATGTGACGGTAACAGCTGATTTTTGAGATGGCTGTGTGTGTGCGTGTGTGTGGGGGGGGGGGGGGGGGGGGGGGGGGTATCATGTCAATGTATTGATGTGTCAAGGTAGGGGTCACCTTTAATATGCATGCCTGTCTGTTCGTCTCACTGCAACACACAGAAACAAGTGGGTACACACTTTATGCTGCATTGTTTCTGTGTGTGTGTGTGTGTGTGTTTGTGCAGTGACACAGCAAACGGCAGGTTATGATTCATTCAAATGTGCAGAGAAAGGTGTGTGTGTGTGTGTGTGTCTCGGCGCACCAGGTTACTACAAACATGTTGTGTATCTGTCATTCTCTCCATGTTTTTGTGGGGTAAAATATATTTATTTGCATTAATTAACATGAATATACAGTATATATTATGTTAAATTGTATAATAGCTAAAATTATGCATTTCAACTGTTTTCAGGATGTTCAGTCCAACATACTGGATATTCTAGTCTATGCTTTAAATCCAAGTTATTCATTGTCACATGTACAACAATTACAGAGAATCATTATTAATGAAACTCGTATGCATGTATGTATGTATACACACACACACACACACACATAAAGTGTGGTAAACAACAGGTAAATGTTGGGCTCATATATATAGCTCAGGAGGTAGAGCGGGTTGGCTGACAACCGCAAGATTGCCGGTTCGATCCCCGGCTCCTCCTAGCTGAGTGCCTGGTGTCCCTGAGCAAGACACCTCACCCTAATTGCTCCTGACGAGCTGGCTGTCGCCCTGGTTGACTCCGCCGTCGGTGTGTGAATGGATGAATGTGTGTATGAATGGGTGGATGTCAGTCATTACTGTAAAGTGCTTTGGATAAAAGCACTACATAAATGAGGACCATTGACCATTGATATAAAAGTATAGTGAGAATAAATTGTGTGAAATGCATAATATATATTTATCTTCTATTGACTATTATGCAGTACTTAAAAAAAGGTTTCTTAAAATAATTACATTTCCACCTTTATTCTGAATGTTAGATGTGTAGACCTGAAGCCTTCAACACTTTAGTAGAAACATAAGTGTTTTGAGCATAAAATCCTGACCTTTGGAAGTAATTACCTTTATGTAATCTAAACAGTCCAGCTTTGTGCGCTTTCAGTAGCATCTCAATGTCTTCATTCAGCAAATAGAGCTGACTCAGTTGTCAGGGTTGCAGTATATCATGCTAGTTAATGGCAGAGGTGTCTCTTTAGCTTTCACAGCTGTAATCTGCATCAGTTTAAGGTTGATATATTTTTTCTCAGTGGCTGTGTTTTTGTATGAGCTGCAGTACTGTTTCTCACAACCTCATTTATCAATCACACCATGTACTTTACACATACACAGCAGACAGTTTGGCAAAGATGTCATTTGATAGAATTAAAACCATGTCCCATTTATATGAGGTAATTACAGTGCCATGGCATTTGGTATTCTGGCTCACGAGCAGGGCTTACTTAATGGAACTGAGCCATTTTTAATGGTCCATATACTGTATGTCATCTGTGGCTTCTCTGCTATAATAAGTCAAAACGCCTACTGTGGTAAAGGTCTATTATATGCATCAAATATCCCATAAACAATCGGGTGTCCCAATCATCTGCCATGTTAGGTTCACATGCCATCCACCTGTTTTCTGCTCATCGTTGTCATAATGATGTGACAACAGTGTTCCATCCAGGTCTTCTCTTCAGAGACATTTTCAGGTCCAACTAGTCCTCCAAATTAAGCAACAGAATACATCTTTGGTCCATGCTCTCTAGGACAGAGATCTTCAACAGGGGGTCTGCATCACCTAGGGGGTCTGCAGAGATACTGCAGGGGGTCCCCGAAATTATTTAATCCCAAACTCTTTTCTACCGAAAATAAAAAATGTCTCCAAAAATGCACATTAACATGAACCTATAATAAGAAAGTATGAATATTTCTATTTGTTAAATGTTATGATTAGTAATTGCGATGTAGAAATGCCAATGTAGAAAAACAATATCCTCCATCCATCATCAACCGCTTATCCTGTTAAGGGTTGTGGGGGGGCTGAAGCCGATCCCAGCTGACATTGGGCGAAGACAGGGTACACCCTGGACAGGTCGTCAGTCTTTCACAGGGCTGACATGTAGAGACAGACAGGTAACCAGTCTATCACAGGGCTGACATGTAGAGACAGACAGGTAACCAGTCTATCATAGGGCTGACATGTAGAGACAGACAGGTAACCAGTCTATCACAGTGCTTACATGTAGAGACAGATAGGTAACCAGACTATCACACGGCTGACATGTAGAGACAGACAGGTAACCAGTCTATCACAGGGCTGACATGTAGAGACAGGCAGGTCACCAGTCTATCACAGGGCTGACATGTAGAGACAGACAGGTTTACAAAGTACATTTATACATGGCACTTTAGGCTGCACTACACATTATTATTGGCCCAGTTTAATCAGCGACACAATTGTATACGATATGTAATAGGGGGTACCTCCACCATGTCATTGTCAGACAATGGTCCTTGGCCTAAAAATGTTTACCACTGCTCTAGGGTTCAAACTTAACGTTTTGCTTTATCTACCAACAGCTGGTTACCTGAATACATTTACCGGCTTAAATCCATCCATCCATCGTCTACCGCTTATCCTGTATTCAGGGTCGCAGGGGGGCTGCAGCCGATCCCAGCTGTCATTGGGCGAAGGCAGGGTACACCCTGAACAGGTCGCCAGTCCATCGCAGGGCCAACATGTAGAGACAAACAACCATTCACGCTCACATTCACACCTACGGGCAATTTAGAGTCATCAACTAACCTATCCCCATCCTGCATGTCTGGTACCCCTTTTCCACCAACGCAAACCTAGTTCAGGAACCGGGCCAGTGCCCGTGCTGGTTTGCAGTTGGTTCAATTTGCGAACCGTCTAGAGAGCCCAGAGAGCCACGTCATTATGTCACTGTATACGTCTGAGGTTTCCCCGCAGCGCTCATTTCAAGCATAGCAGACATGTCGCTTCAGAAAAAGTGTTTATTTTGGCAAATAATAAAATAACAATAAAATACACAAAATACTAAAATCACAACATTTGTAGAAGTGTACAACTGTAGAACAGTGTGTGATCAATGATCAGAGTTCAATATCGCCGATGTCCGACAGCTCTACAAACACAAACCAGAGAACAGCGGTTTAATAACAAACGTGTCCACGACGCTGAGAACACAGATGTTATGTTACGTTGGTAGTTGGTAACATTTAGTGAGCCAACGGCAGTCAGAAAGTGGCATGCTAACGTTGTTGTTAGCAATATCACGCTAGCTGGCTAGCTAGCCGGTCAGCTTACATTACCCGAGGAAGCAAAGCCACTAGTTGCTGTTGTTACGAACGTAATCACTAGCTTGGTAAACTAAACAGAAATGTGTCGTTGGTTTGCAACGAGGTGAAACAATTTAAAAGTGAAACTTACCGGGAACAGTAACGTTATTAAAACTCCGCAGCGGCGTATTTTCCCCCGTTCCCTCGAGCGTTAACCCCGCCCCCAGCCCCTAACGTAAGCAAGACCTTCTCCGGGGCCGGTTCCAGCCCAGCAAGGAGTTGGGGCCGCTCCAGGCCGAGAGTCGGCTCTTTGTCTGTGGAAACAGGAAGAACTGGTGCGCGATTTGGCACCGGCTCCGAACCGGCCCTCAAAATGCCTCGGTGGAAAAGGGAAGCCGGAGAACCCGGAAAGAACCCACGCTTACACGGGGAGAACATGCAAATTCCACACAGAAGGAACACAGGCCCGACCCGGGAATCGAACCCGGGACCCTCTTACTGTGAGGCAACAGTGCTGCCCACTACACCACCGTGCACCGGCTAAACTATTAAGTTATCATGTTTTGTCTTTTTATCTAAATGGTTTATATATATGTGTGTGTGTGTGTGTGTGTGTGTGTGTCTTAAAAGGGCAGGAAAAGCCAGGGAGAAGAAATGTGTTTTTAGCCTAGATTTAATACTGGAGAATGAAGGAGCGTCTCTGATAGAAGGTGGCAGTTGACTCCATGAGCGTGGCGCTGCCACAGCACAGGGTCTGTTGCCTCTCTACCTGAGTGTGGTGTTTGGAACATGCAGGAGACCCATGCTACAAGATCTAAGGGACCTTGGAGTTGAGTGGTGGTGAATGAGCTCTGCAATGTAGGATGGGGCCAGGCCAATTACGGCTTTAAAAACAATTATCAGACTCTTGAAAAGTATTCTGTGGTGAATGGGCATCCAGCCGGGATGTAATAAAAGTGTAGATTACTTTTTCCAGATTGTGAAATGATAGGTAGGGTTTCATTTTAGCGATGACTCTGAAAAATTTAGAGGGGCCAAAAATAATAACTTCAGTTTTATCATTTTTGAGTTGAAGGAAGTTACATCCCATCCATACTTTTACCTCCTCAAGACAATCAAGGAGGGTCTGGAGCGAATCCCCAGATGTGAGAGGAAGGTATAATTGAGAGTCATCTCCATAAAAGTGGAATGAAATATTATGTTTTCTCATTATGTTGCCTAGAGGTAGCATGTATAGGCAGAAGAGGACAGGCCCTAATATGGACCCCTGGGGGACCCCACAGGAGCAGAGGATGAGGAGAACAGGCCAATAAACACTGAATGATCTATTTCGAAGATATGAGGAAAAGCATTGAAGAGCTGTACCTCTTATACCAACCCACTGTTCTAGGCGCAACAAAAGCGTGGTGTGGTCGACAGTGTTAAAGGCAGCACTGAGTTCTAATAAAATCAAAATGGCATTTTCTCCGGAGTCTAGGGTGAGGAGCAGGTTGTTAGTTACTTTCAACAAGGCTGTCTTAGTGCTGTGACATGATTTAAAACCTCATTGTAAGGGCTCCAAAATCTCGGCATTGTTTAAAAAGGGCAATCGTTTTGATACAACAACCTTTTCCAGGATTTTATAAATAAAAGTTCATTTTGAGAGAGGGCGGTAGTTTTTAGGAGACTTTGTGTCCAGACTTTGTTATTTTTAGCAGTGGCTGAGAAACAGCATGCTTAAAACATGCTGGAACAAAACCAGTGGTGAGGCAGGAGTTGAGGATGACCTCAATGTTTAATTTAGTAGTTTATTATAGTATAATTAGTAGTTTGAGTAGTTTTAACTTATAACATTTCAGTGTCATG
The DNA here is from genome assembly GCF_963514095.1 of Eutrigla gurnardus. Classification (NCBI taxonomy): domain Eukaryota; kingdom Metazoa; phylum Chordata; class Actinopteri; order Perciformes; family Triglidae; genus Eutrigla; species Eutrigla gurnardus. The sequence goes on from NC_139920.1 coordinate 1,680,558, forward strand.
AGGTTACCTTTACTTTGACCTTATGTCATGTGTTACATGAGTTGTAGAATGGACCTTGTGACACCAGTACAGCTGGCAAGTCAACGGACCTATAGACACTGATGAGGGGCTCGTCAATCATGGACCCCACATCCTGGACAAAGTTTTCGATGATGACACATCACCAACATCTATGTTAAAAGCCCTTCTCAACACTGAAGAATGTTCAGACTCTTGAGGAGTCTGCCCCTATCTGGCCAGATAGCTTTGCTCTGAAGCTGTATGTTGGTGACGCGGTCCGCTTGGACACCCTGTTTGCGAGGGCTTTGACTTATTAGACTTTGTCTGTTTACAGTCTGTCTATAGCGACTGCTAGCCTGTTTTGGACCCTTAGTAAATTACTCAAAGCTCTGTTTGAAGTGGTATTCTTATTTCTTACCAAGAAATCATAAATTGATTTCCACCACAGAGTGACTGGTAATGAGAGGGGGAATGACAGCCTAATGTGATTGATTTTGGCAGTGAAAAACTTCAAAAATGTCTCCCAGATGTTCGTGGATGCCTCAACCTGTGAGGGGACTTGTAGATTAATGATTGAGTTTTAAGTGCTAAAAGGGATTTTGGGACGATGGGAGTGTTTGCTGATAATATTGGAAAAGTGCATAGCGCTAGCGGTTTTAGCTGCTGTTTGGAATGTTGCTGGTGAGTACCTAAAAATGCGGAAAGAAACAGTGAGATGATCTTTCTTCCACTTAGCTCTCCGACAGGCCAACCTGAGAGAGCGGGTAGTGTCACCTGAGAGAGCGGGTAGTGGTTGTGATTTAAGTTTGGGTTGTCGAGCTTAAGAGGGGCAATAGAATCTAAAATTTCTGAGCATGAGGAATTGAAGATTGACAAAAGTTTGTCTGCATAAGAGAGGGGCTCCCTCACAGTTAAAATGGAGGTAGTACTATCACTAGCCTCCAAGAGGATCTAGGTATGCAGAGGGAGGAACAGTTTTTTGGACAAAGTCTGATTCAACCACACCAGCACCTATCTACGTCTCCGTAGTAAATCCAAACATTGTTAAGGAAAAAGTCATTTAAAAGGAACATCTTATTTGACATTGACCTGGTGTTAAGCAGCGCCACTTTTGCCGTTTTTGCACTTTGTGCAATGGTGATCAGAGGAACAGTATTCAGAGGCGCCACTGTTGCTGGAGATGGAGGTTCGGGTTCCGGGAAGGGTGTGTGTGATGGGTGTTTTAGACAGTCATTCACGTGGAGAGGAATGTACAGTGTGTTGCAGGTTAGCCACTAGCATTTGGCTAACCTGCCTGTTTGGGTGGACTCTGTCGGTGCTGAAGAGGGAGGAACTATCCCAAAAATGATTAAAATTGTCAATAAATCCTTTATTGTGAGCTCTGCAGGTGGATTGGAGCCAAGTGTATCACTGGTGCTGTTACTGTAGCCGGAGTGCAAGCCGGAGTTTTCTGATCTGACAATCAGCAGGATGACATAATTTGTCTGGTAATGCACCTGCATTTCAATAGTGTTTTTCCAGTCTTTTCGACATTTACATTCACCCATTCATACACTGATGGCAGAGGAGCAGCCTGCTCAGGATCTAATCTTATCTAATTCAGTCACATACCAATGGCACAGCCTTCAGGGGCAATTTGGGGTTCAGTATTTTGCACAAGGACACTTAAGTGTGCAAACTGGAGGAGCCAGGAATGAAACAACAGATCTTCCGATTGGAGGATGACTTGCTCTACCTCTGAGCAACAGCCGTTGTTTGTGCCTTCCAAACATGTAAATTGGTTAGGGTAAGGTTAAACATCATGGCTTGGGTTAACATAAATATTCTGTGAAGGTTAGGAGATGATCGAGCTTACTGTACGTTGGAAACAAAGATCTCATATGTTGAAGTTGGATGTGTAGAGTCAGCATCGCCCTTTAACAGCTGCTGAAGGAGCAGACGAATGATGTTGTCAGTTTAGAAAACACTGTGTGTATTGTTCTGGAAGACAAACAAGAGTAATTTGTAATTTGGAAATTTATACTGGTTGGTACTAAAAGCATTCATGCTGGTCGTCTTTGTGTTTCTCTGCCTAGAAACTACGTTAGCAACTACAAACTGCTGCCTTCAGTTTGTTGTTGCTAACTGGACCAGTCGAGGCAGCATAGGGTGTAGATTAATGCCACCTCCTCAGGGAGTGTGTGTGTGTGTGTGTGTGTGTGTGCAGCAGCAGGCTAAGCTACTGTTGCATTGCAGTGACCTCCATGAGTTACTGCAGAGGATAACAGTCTCAGCTCTGTTCAGCTCTCTAGCCATCCTTCTTTCCTTCCTTCCTTTCCTTTCCTTTCTGTTATGATTTTAACAAGAACGGTGGACCTAACTGCAGAAACAGACAACATTCGGACTTCAGAGTAAAAGCAGGACCTGTTTTATTGTAATGACGCTCTGAGGTGATTGAGGTTTGGTGGCAGGGGAAAGACTGACTCTGGAGTGGCTGGAGTGTAGGAGACAAAATGCATGAATCATGACATCTTTCTTTCTATACATTTTAACGTATTTGGTGGCAATTTCTGCTATATAAAGCACATCATAATTCAGCATCTATAGATGGACTCCCGTCACAATAATGGGCTGAGCTAATGAGCCCAGAGCAAAGGCAGGGTTTTTCCTCTTATACTGGGATTAGCATTGAGGGCATCAGAACTGGATGAGTTACACATAAACTGACTGGTAACACCTTGTCAGCAAATAGCTGACAGGCACCTTTATTTTGTAGTGGGACATCACTTAAAGCGCTCACAGTTTACGACGTTAGAAACTCCTGGGAGGAGTCAAGTTAGTAACTGCAGAGATGCAGATTTTAATCAATTTCTTTGATCAATATTCAGCCGCCTTAATAATACAAGCAGTAAGAGTCAAACAAGACCACGATGTCGGAGTAGTCAGAATCAGGTTCCACCACGGTCCAGGGAGACCTGCTAGGCCAGAAAGCACCGGGACTCTGGGGAACACAGCACGAAGATCTAGCAGGACAAGTACAGAAAACAGTCCAGAAGCAATTAGAAGGTAATTTGTAATTTTCACCAGAGCTATCTCTGAGGCCGACCACACGTACCAAAACTATCCTTTTTTCTCCGTTTTTCCTTGGTGTCGTTTCAAGAATCCACACGAATCCACTGTAAACGACTCAGTGTAAACAACTCAGTGCACTGTAGTACATATTCCAGGCCCTTATATGGTGCTGTTTCTGCTACAAAAATACACCAAAAACAGAGAAGAAGAGACGGAACATAGGGAAGTAAACACGTTGCTTGACTGGATGACTGTCATTTACAATGTCCACATGGACATTAAAACTCAGAGAATTCAGATAAGAATTCAGAATATGGACACGGAGCACAATAGACTCGATTTGGCTGTGTTGTTTCCCAGTTTGGATGCGAAAGAGAATCAGGCTGTCAAATGAGTTATAATTTAGTTTTGGTTCAAGTTGATGATGCGCTTGAATCAAAAAATGGCTGCAATCCCTTGCATTTGTCTGCTGCCTTGAAAAATATAGTATTAATATGACTGGGAGGACTTGCTTCATTTAGACTGACATAGAATATATATATATATATATATTATGAGAGATCTATAATAATAATAATAATAATAATGGCATGGATTTGTATGGCCCTTTTTTCCAGGAGACTCAAAGCGCTCTGACAGGGTTCCAGGTTCCATTCATTCACACACAGTCATACCGGTGGTAGTAAAGTACCATAGTAGCCACAGCTGCCCTGGGGCAGACTGACGGAAAAGAGGCTGCCACTCTGCGCGTGGGTCAAAGACGAATAAGGATTTTAAAAATGGAAAAAAATGAAATTGGCTAAAAATACCCATTAAGTCACTTTCTATCTTTATTAGAGTGTTTTGTATATCACTCAACAACAGGAATTTGTTTTAAGAATGCAATAAACATTTTTCAGTGAATTATATGATTTCTCCCGTGGGAAATGTCCCCCCTGGGTAACGTAAATGGTTTTCAAAATTAATTAAAATTTCTATCATTGTTGGCATTTAAATGTTTTTAGATAATTATAGTTAGAGGTCAACAAATAATTACTTCTCAGAAAACAACATTTTTATCAGAATTAATGTAATATATTTGGACATTTATAGTGAAATGGCTTCATTCGTTCCTGTTTGTCACACAATATTTAGTGCCAAAAAGAGAAAAAGATGGAAAATGTCTTAAAGATTTTTCACAGTGTAAGTAAAAGGGTTGTTATTGTATCCTCACCTAAAAAAAACACAATACTGTAATATAATATGAAATTTGGGTTGAATTATTTGACTGTGTCATTGTTACCCAGAATGACATGCTGTTAGCCAGGAATGACCACTGCACGATTTCAGTGTCAAGTATTTCATTAAAGGCTGTTTCAGGAACATAATTTGTAACCAACATAATACAAAGAAACTGACAACTGTTAAAAGATCTGAAAAAGTGATTTCTTCTTTTTTTTTAAAAATCTTTAATTTCATGCAACAATGTAACAGCGACGTAACTATAAGAAAACACGTTCAGTTGTTTGTAACAGCATAGCATCAAAACATTCAAACAAGCTTTTTGTTCAACAATGTCAGTGTTAAAGTCACCAAGTGACCAAGTCATTTGCAATGTTAAAATATTAAAATGTTAAAAAACTAGAGTTGATTTTTCTGAATGTAACAATAGATAATCACTTAAAATGCCATGGATTTGATTTCACAATAAACTCACCTAAAAACAACAAATCTTTCAAAGTTTCAGTTAAGTAACTGAGTTATTTATAACAACTACATTTTTAGTCTAATACAGTAACTAACTGAATGTTCAAGTAACTTTAAACCAAACTTTTCTTTTCATAAACCTGTTAATGAATTAAACTTTAAAGCAAACAATTGAAACTGCATTTTTCTCTTGGATATCTTTTCTTTTATCACAGCCTGAGGGAGCGGAGCAGGTGAGGTGAGCTACCAAAAACTTTGGAAGGTTTTCCAGTCTTGGGGACATAATTTCGATGAGCGATTCGTATCCGGCTCAGGTTCTGACAGGATGGCTTGCATGTCAGATGCATAATAGAAAATCACATCAGGGGTTGTTGGCCAGGCAAATTAATTTTTCCCCATTAGCTGTCGCATGCAGCTCACCTCAAGTTCATTGCCAGCTAATTTGACAACTTGACCAATGAATGGCATCGCATCGTATTTTACAACTACAAACCTGCCAACCAGGTCAGGTGACAGTTGTTGGGCTGTTTCACTGGTTGTGGGGGTCTTCTTTTTGTTCCCCATACTTGGAGCTGCAGTTTGTGTGTTTGTGGGGGTCTTTGTGATAGCATTCTTCCTGGCCCTGAAAAGTCTCTGCCTTTCTTTATTAGACAGTGGCATCTGCAAGGACAAAACTGACCCTTAAACATCGTAAGCTATACTAAAACTTTATTAAAAAACATAAAGATTAGTTCAGTATATATATATATATATATATATGTAAAAGATATTTATTAGATAGCACAGTTGAGAGAGACAGGACACGGGTAATGTCCTGTGGTGCTATCATTGAAAAAGATAACAAAAAATGTCATAAAAGTTCAAAAATACATAATATTGCCTCATTAATCGTTTAATTAATCATTAATAATAATAAAAATATAACATTACAACATCAATCAATGCCTAAAAAGCTACAGATACTGATAAAAATCTGAATTGATTTACATGTCCATCCTGGATAACAGAGGACATGTCCTGGGTAACAGAATATCTTTGTTATCCAGGGAGGACATATCGTTATCCAGGGGGGACAAAAAAACAAAATTTCCTTTATAATCAGGCACTAACTGGGTCTACTATATAAAATATTAGCTTAATCTTCAACACATCAATGTCATATTTCACATGAAATAGGTCATTTAAAAAATAAAAAAAATTATAAATATTTTATTAGCGTTATCCAGAAAGACAAATGATTTGAGGACGTCAGGTACGACTGACCGAAAAGGTAAAATATCAACATTTTAAGAGAGACTTACTGACCTTGTGCTCTGTCTTGGGGGTCCTTCGGGGTCTGTTGGCTGATGCAACACCCTGCAATATGACTATCCACATCCAAATATGGTCATATATTGCCGCTTTAAGTGTGTTACCCAGGAGGGACATTTGGGAATCCAAAAGTAGGGACAAAAGTATTTCTTGAATAAAAATGTAAATAAGCTTAGTGTTGTTACTATATTTGTAGGTGTCATTACAAACATCAACACAATTATGCCCCAGTGCATAATTAATGTTTTTATTAAGATTTTTGACAGTTTTAGCATATTTTTGTACATAGATTTTAAGCCCGGACGTTATCCAGGAGGGACAGTTTTGTACTTTTGAGCTAAATAGCTCCTTGAATTTTCATTTCTTATAGTAAATACTCCTGTGAATAAGTAAAGTGGGGAGAGTTGAGTAACAAAATGTAGTGTTTTAAAATTTTTATATATTTTTAACATTATAAATATGCTTCGGACACCAGAATTGACATGCCGCGTCTTTGACCCGCCTACGGTCCCTCCGACCACCACCTCAAACACACAGCAGTCATTCACATCCAAACGAGGCAAGCTGGGTGAAGTGTCTTGCCCAAGGACACAACGACCATGACACAGTGACAAGGGTGGGGATCGATCGCCGACCCTCTGAATATTTGCTTACCCGCTCTGCCACCTGAGCCACAGTCTAATGGTTAATTTATGATTTGTGCTGTTTTGAACAAGCCTGCAGCCGACAAGGGATTGCCTTCTTCGTGTCGGCTACACCTTAAATTAGAGTGACTGACTTATCTTTTTGTTTCTGTGTGCATTAGATATAAAAGACAGATCAATTACAATGTGAATATGCTGATGTTTGGCAGTTATCATTGTTATCATGTTCAGCGTCTTAGTTTCACACTTAACTTGCTAAATTAGCAGTAAAGAGCCTGAGGGGTTACTCAAATTGTTCCTGAGAGGAACATGAATGTGTGAACCACATTTCATCACAAACTGTCCAATAACATCGTTGAGACTTTTAGGACCAAATGAAGATCTCTCTGGGAAATGACTTGCATCAAAAATAAGAAGTAGCAAAACGTTTAAACCTTTGTATGAGTTCTGGATAAAATAAACAGCTTCTGTTGTTGGTTTTAACAGCAAATGTTTCTGCGTGTAAAAATGTCAACAGAGAATCATGTTTGTCCTTCAGAGTGTGTGTGTGTGTGTGTGTGTGTGTGTGTGTGTGGTGTGTGTGTGTGTGTGTGTGTGAGTGTGGTGTGTGTGTGTGTGTGTGTGAGTGTGGTGTGTGTGTGTGTCTCTGTGATAAGTGAATCTAATAAGCGTCACTGCTCTCACCTTGGTGTCACCTTGTTCCTGTGTGCAGAATCATCCGATAGACACACACACACAAACGCCACACACACCACACTCACACACACCATAAACACCACACTCACACACACACCACTCCCCTCACACACAAACACCATACACACTACACTCTCTCTCACACACACACACCACACTCTCACACAGCACACATGTTTAAATCACTATATTTGTGAAGATTCTCAATGATGATACCCTTAACATTATCTTTAGTAAAAAGGACTAGAATTCAGCTCTCACTGTGGAAACAAAAGGCAAAGTGTTGAAGGTTAATCATATGAAATTATATTGTTTACAACGTAAAACTTATTACAGTTTTTCTCGATTGTTTACACACATTTTGTGAACGCATGCCTCATACTCTCAGAACTCTACACACAAATAAAAAAACACACACACAATGGGCAAAACCCCTCAATTCTCCTGCAAAATGAAACTTTACATTCAAAACAATGTTATTTCTTCTCAAAATGGTGTTTTGTTTTCAAATGACACACACAAACCATCATATGAATAGACATTTATAAGAACCAGTTGAACACTGATGTGCTCAATGTAAAACACGATGAATGAAAAACACTTCTTCTCCATTTGCCATAATGACTTAGGGCTTTTTTTGTTCAGTGTTACACTGACTGCAGACAGTACATACATAAATGTGTTGTAAATGTGTTTTTATATATTTTATTTTTCCCACAAGAATACTGTAATGTATACAGTTTTCATCCCAACCAACACAAAGTTGCATATACAGTGGTCTACATACAAAACCAGAAGAATTTACTGTATACAGTTAAAAAAAACAAAACTATCCCGCATCCTCTCTTCTTTCGGTCTGACCACAGCACCTCATCGACATCACAGACAATGTGCTCCTCGTACTCTCACTCCTCTGGCTCTGCCTCTGTTGCCAATGTTGGCATCCATTGCTCCAAAACATAAGAGCTCACTTGTTGCACTTTTATGCTAATGCTCTGATTGCAAATTGTAAAACTGTGTTGCAGGTGTTTGCCCATGTGATGAGTCAGTGTGCATAGTAGGGAAATTAACTTTAGAATTTTGAATGGCAGTGTGTTCCTTGTGAAAACAAGAGATTTTCTTCATGAAAATTGTGCCAAATGCAGAGAATTGTGTGTAGTGTTTTCAAAAAAGTGTGTTTTAAAACTGCAATTTGAGTGTAAAGTAGAAATTGTGCTTGCAGTATAGCAGAGTTAGTTCAGGGAGTTGGTGCATGAGTTACATGTTGTGGTCATTGTGTCTCAAGTACCAGTATTTGTGTGTAAACAATTGAGAAAAACTGTAAAAAGAAGAAAAAAACGATGATCTATGAGCTTCCCCCAAATGTCTCAAACGAGGCTTTCTGAGGAGTCGTGTCTCTTTCAGGGGAGCAGAGTCACGTTGCTCCACGTTGCTCCACGTATACAGAAATGATGAATCCTAACAGCAGCTGTATGTTGATCATACAGATCTTAGTAGGGAACAGTCTGGTTGCTTCTCCCCAACACAGTGTTGCTGTAGCCGGAGGGAAGCTACAGTTTCTGCTCTGTTCACAATGAGTGTGCTTCAGCCAAATTCAGCATTTGTGTGTGTGTGTGTGTGTGTGTGTGTGTGTGCTGATTTAATGTGACAGGTCACCTTGCTAGGAGCACATAAACACATGCACACACAAATTTCAGGGAAGGACTGAGGGTGAGCATGTATTATAAGTGCGTGTGTGTGTGTGTGTCATAACCAGTGATGCCACTAACGCGCTACTTAGTAATGCGTTACTGTAGTCGGACTACTTTTTTCAGTAACGAGTAGTCTAACGCGCTACTATTGCTAAACCAGTAGTCAGATTAAAGTTACTTATCCAAATACACGGTGCGTTACTATTTTTGTCAGTAAAAAAAAAGATTTGCTTTCTTCTTGCGTCTCAGGGGGGTGACGTAGGTTAGCCGACACCTTCACGGACGGTCGCGTGTAGTCGGCTATACCGGCAGAAACGTAAACAATGGAGGGGGAGGGATACGCATTTTCCAGCTGGAAATACAAGCATTATTTCGACTTCATCTCAGCAAAAGATGGCAACATAAAGGTTCGTTGTACACTCTGGGCCCTAGTTTCGTAGACCAGGCACAGTCAGCTTTCAGCGCACCTGCGCCGCGCCGACGGGGTGTGTCCGCCTGGACTTTGCAAGTTTCGTGCACCGCGCAGGCTCGCGCAGGCACACCTCCCGTCTCGCCCACCGGCGCAAGTGGGAAAGAGGGAGGAGAAGAAGGCGTGAGTGGGAGACGAGGAGGAGACGAGGCGTGGACTGGGATTAATACAGCTGATTCAGATCTTCACCAATCAAATGAGCTCCTCTCCTCACCTTTAATGCGTTAGGGGAGGTTCAGTGCAAGTTCCGTCACTTGACAACCCGATGACAGAAGCAGCGCCGCCGCTCCCACCACGCGCATCACGCGCTGTGCGCGCGTATCATAATAATAACAATGCCGATATTATAAAAAACAGAGGGGTATTCCATCAAACTCGCTAAGTGCAAAGCCGGGCTAATTTCGATAAGCCTCGCTACCTTTAGCGAGAGTTGCGTTCCATCAACGTGACTTGAGGCACTCTCCGCTAAGTAACCATGGGAATTTATCCGACCAAACTAGCCTGCTCCGGGGCAGGCTAACCATCAGGCTTACTTTAGCGGGGGTTTCAGAGAAGTCCGTCTGTCGGAAACAACTGTACCAGCAGAAGGTTCCGCCAAGCCTAGTCCTCGTGATTTTGTCACGTGAAAGACCAAAAATGACCAAAATTACATATATGAAGTACAAACAGACTATATTTTCATCAAGCGTCTAAGAATACACGCTTGCAATTAAAAAAATATGAATAAATCGTTTATTTTGTTTAAAACCAACTGGCCATATAATTATCTAAAGCCCCCAGTTGGGTGAGTGGTGATGCACCTGCCCTTGAATGTGGGCATCGCAGGTTCACATCTAGGCGAAGACATCTCATGTGTGTTTATTTTTATTTTTTTGCCTGTATAATTGTCTTTAGATCAGAGAATTAGACCAACATTTTACCTTAACTATGATAAATATGTCATACAATTTCCCCAGAACCCAAATATAACTTGCAAAAACATGATAGGCATAAAGATGTTATTATTAATAGCATGTTATAGATCCCAATGACAAAGGCATTGCTGCATGCAATTTTCAGCCACATAAATTCCTTTCAGGTGAGTTCATTAATAGGTTCATTGAATGTGTTTATTAAATTGTTGAGATAAATGAGTTGGTCAATGTAGATGCATTTACTAGGCCTATCAAAAAAAAAAAAAGAGAGAGAGAGAGTTCCGGCCAAAGAAAGAAGTTTCTTAAACTTCCATAGTCAGGAATTGAACCGTGGCCGGCGGCATGCAAAGCCGGCACGTTACCTCTACGTTATCGTCACGCTCGACAAATTGTAGTCAGTGTTATATTAGAACATGTTACTCTTAACGGTACTTCCGTATTTAATCGTTCGGCAATTCTTGCCCAAGCAGCCTCGTGATTTTTATTTATCACTACAGTATTCCCTTTTTCGGTTATGATGGGTTTGTAGGCCTACTCCTCATACAGTTCCATCAATATTTTTTGCGCTGGTCTTTTCTGCCATTTTCTCGATGATTCGACATTCACGGTTCTGGTCTGGCTTCATATCCCGTGAACGGCGTAACACAAGACAACGTTAACCTGGCTTGAATTAGCCTCAACAAGGCGCGGCTGAAATGCGTTAATGGAACGGGTTTAGCCGCAAGTGGAAGTTGGCGTTAGTTCTAACCAGGCTTAACCAGGTAAGCGCCGCTTTAATTAGCGAGTTTGGTGGAATACCCCTCAGGAGAGAGAGAGGGAGATGTTTTGGTCCGAGAGGCTGAGTTTCCGTTACGCGTGCCATCCGCCTTTGATCTGACGTCAGATGTGACGGGACAATCTATATAGATATAAATTCACGTGTTGATTCAATCAGTTGCATTAAATAGTGTTTGTTGTGATTATTTATTGCATTTAAATGTGCCTGGAACTGTGGAAACCTGCCTGTGAGGTCTTGGTGACGTGTACGCACTGCGCGCTGTCAGCCAAACTTCCACTCCGCCAGCTGTGATTCGCATTGAATGAATGGACTTTATTTACGCCTTGCGCCGAAAGTAGACCAGAGGGGTATTCCACCAAACTCGCTAATTAAAGCGGCGCTTACCTGGTTAAGCCTGGTTAGAACTAACGCCAACTTCCACTTGCGGCTAAACCCGTTCCATTAACGCATTTCAGCCGCGCCTTGTTGAGGCTTATTCAAGCCAGGCTAACGTTGTCGTGTGTTACGCACGTTCACGGGATATGAAGCCAGCCCAGAACCGTGAATGTCGAATCATCGAGAAAATGGCAGAAAAGACCAGAGCAAAAATTATTGATGGAACTGTATGAGGAGTACAAACCCATCATAACCAAAAAAGGGAATACTGTAGTGATAAATAAAAATCGCGAGGCTGCTTGGGCAAGAATTGCCGAGCGATTAAATACGGAAGTACCGTTAAGAGTAACATGCTCTTATATAACACTGACTACGTTTTCTCTAATGTGAGGATAGTGTAGAGGTAACGCGCCGGCTGTACATGCGGCCGCCCACGGTTCAATTCCCGTCCATAGTCGTCTCTTTTTCTTTCTTTGGCCGGAACTCTCTCTCTCTCTCTTTCTCTCTTTTTTTTTGATAGGCCTAGTAAATGCATCTACATTGACCAACTCATTTATCGCAACAATTTAATGAATACATTCAATGAACCTATTAATGAACTCACCTGAAAGGAATTTATGTGGCTGAAAATTGCATGCAGCAATGCCTTTGTCATTGGGATCTATAACATGCTATTATATCTATCATGTCTTTGCAAGTTATATTTGGGCTCTTGGGAAATTGTATGACATATTTATCATAGTTAAAGTAAAATGTTGGTCTAATTCTCTGATCTACAGAGAATTATGCAATCAAAAAAAAATTATTTGTAAGACGTCCTGGCCGGGATGTGAACACGGACTGCCTGCACCTGGGGGCAGGTGCAGCACCACTCACCCAACTGGGAGACTAGCAACACAAGATATAGATATGTATTTAGATAGTCGGTGTTCAGGAAATAAACGATTTATTCATATTTTTTAATTGCAAGCATGTATTCTTAGACACTTGATGCAAATATAGTTTGTACTTCATATATGTAACTTTTGGTCTTTCACGTGATGAAATCACAAGGACTAGACTTGGCGGAACCTTCTGCTGGTACAGTTGTTTCCGACAGACGGACTTCTCTGAAACCCCCGCTAAAGTAAGCCTGATGTTTAGCCTGACCCGGAGCAGGCTAGTTTGGTCGGATAAATTCCCATGGTTACTTAGCGGAGAGTCCCTCAAGTCACGTTGATGGAACGCAACTCTTGCTAAAGGTAGCGGGGCTTATCGAAATTAGCCCGGCTTTGCACTTAGCGAGTTTGATGGAATACCCCTCAGGTTGGAGCTGGCGAGCTTTCAGCGCAGTCTCGGCGAGGCTTTTTGCCACGAAACTTCCGCTACGCCAAGCTGAATCTGTGACGCCTCCCCCTGCTGCGCCGCCACACCCATCTTGGCGCAGGCGATCCACCAAACTGCCAAACTTTGGGCTGCGCGTGTCGAAACTTGCATTGCGCCGGCTCCGCCACCCTGCGCCGCCCTGCGCTGCGCCACGAAACTAGGGCCCTCTGTGTTGACAACAAAGTGTTGTCTATTTTCAAGAATACAACGTCAAACTTGAAAAAACATTTAGAGTCACAGCATGGCACAACCACATTAAAAGAGCAGGTCCCGCCCGGTGACGGTGAAAAGGCGCAGCGTGTGAATAAACAAGACGAGTTCTCGATTTCACGGAGCTCCTGCTAACTCAGTCTGTGCTGAAATGCGAGCGCAGTCTCTCTTGAGAGTGTTTAGTGGAGAAATGTCTCGCGGCTTGCTGGCCCCGCCCCCTCCCTTCATCATCACGCCACTCATACTTGAGGACTGTGCTCATCCTTTGTTTCATAAAACCACTCCTTGCTGCTCTAATGCTGGTTCAATATTCATAAAATGTTCATTCATGATGTTACTGCCATTACAATATGCAAAAGAATTATTGAAGTTAAGTGAAGTCAAGAAATTTTATATAAAAACATGTATTTTCTTTCAGGACATAGTTTTCAAGTGCAACTTAAAATGTCAGTGGATACATTGTTGATGTTACTGTTAAAAAAGCACGTCAATAAAGTGAGTATTGGCAAAATCGGGAGTCGGCAGCTGTTGAATGTAACTAATAAAGTAACTTGTAATCTAACTTAGTTACTTTTAAAATCAAGTAGTCAGTAACTTAACTAAGTTACTTTTTAAAGTAGTAGTCAGTAGTCAGATTACTTTTTCAAAGTAACTGTGGCAACACTGGTCATAACCAGAGGTGGGTAGTAACGCGCTACATTTACTTGAGTAACTTTTTGGAAAAATTGTACTTCTATGAGTCGTTTCAAAGCAGCATACTTTTTACTTTTACTTAAGTAAATTTGTGAAGAAGGAGCGGTACTTTTACTCCGTTACATTGGGCTGATTCTGCTCGCTACTTTTTTTTTTTATCGATCCGTCTGCTGCATGGTCTGTTTTGTTTATGTGGGGACCAGAGCAATGATTTAAGGTTGGGACTTCCCAGAGGCTCTGTGACTATCACATGACTGCATCTCACCAATCAAATGTAGCCACTAGTGACGTCTAACTCCGTTTCACCAATCAGGCAGAGCCTAAGCCATCACATGACCGCACACACATTCCCCGCGGCAAACAGGCGGAAAAGAGCGCAGAAACAAAACGATGGAGACGGCATGCAATTCCGAAGAAGCCGAAGAGGAGGAGGCACAACACCCCTTGCCCCACATAAAAGAAATGTTCACACTCCAGGCAAAAAAAAAAAAACAGCTACATTATGCGTTGCCATTTGTGTCTCCCGAAACAAGTGGAGTTATTTATTTATTATTGTTTATTATAAACTGTTTCAGTTGTCTAAGGGAATTCTCCGTGCATTATTTGACATTATTTGACCTGATTAATAAAGGAGGTTACTCGGCAGTTACTCTGTACTTGAGTAGTTTTTTCACCCATTACTTTTTACTCTTACTCAAGTAACACAGGGTGACAATACTTTTTACTTTTACTTGAGTCATATTATTCTAAAGTAACAGTACTCTTACTTGAGTACAATTTTTGGCTACTCTACCCACCTCTGGTCATAACCCCCTGCAGATATTTTAGAATGACAGTGTTAATCAATGTGTGATAGACAGACAGCACTGCTGTCAAACGACAGGACGTGTGTGTGAGTGTGTGTCTGTGTTACATTCATATGCATGTACCCCAGTTTGACCCAAAACAACACTTGCCAAAGGAAACAATTCAGACCATTCATTTATATTTTCTAGTGTTTTATTTTCCTCAATCCGTTCACTCTGGGTGGGTTTGCCAATACCTGAAACAATCATTACATCCGCTTAGGTTCTTATGCAATGGAAATATTGTTGTCCTGCTCCAGTAAATAGGACGGACCTTAGATATGACTTGGGAAATATGTCTCATCGGCTCAGCTCATAGTGTTATGCTCAGCCAACTACCTGCTGCATGGTTAACTAACAGTTAATATAATGAGAGTATGTTCAACAAAAACAATACATGTTATTACAAAAACAGCACATTCATCTAGAATGGTAGCTATTTATCCAGATGCAGGGTGTCCATTATATGGAATAAATGTTCACCTTGCAGCCAATCAGAATGGAGTATTCATGTTATGGCTCCGTAGCACCAGGGGAACCCAAAAGCGGACAGACAACTGGGGCAAGGTGACAAAGTGTTTTATTTAACACAGAGGAATCCAAGAGAGTTAGAAGGGCTTGAGTCTGAGGGGCGGAGCGTTCCGAGGAAAGCAGCGCTGGAGACGGGCCGCAGGTGAATGGAGGTGCTGCGCGCCCGTGGCTGCTCGGAGATGCACCGGTCCGGTCGGGGCTGCCGGTGAGCGGAGATGCAGTGTGTCTGTGTGGGCTCGGAGGTGCTTTGATCTGGCGATGTGCCGCAGAGGTGCGGAGTCCAGAGCGGAGTCCAGAGCGGAGCGGGGGGACACTAAAGACAGGAGAAGACGTAATTAGTAAATCGGAAATAGCAAGACGCACAGGAGTTTCAAGTAACTAGTCTCGAGTGGGTCTGACGACTGAGCCATGTACCGCGTGTGGATCACGTAATCATCTGGCAGCAGGCAGCGTGAGGATCCAGGGCTGTGTCCGAAATCACTCCCTACTCCCTATAGTGCACTATATAGGGAGTTCGCCATTTTGTAGGGGTGTCCGAATGTGTAGTGAGCATTACTATTCCCTATATAGTGCACTCAAAGTTTCCCACAATGCATCGTGAAAAGTAGTGTACAGCCGATGGTCACTAGCCGAGCAAATTTTACCATCATGCATTGCGCTGAAAGACAAATCGCGAAGGGACGAGAGGAGAGAGAGCAGGAAAAAGCGGAGGAAATATGAATAATCGTACAATAATAAATGTTAATATTTAATATATGTATTGCAGAGCAGAACAAGACGACACAAACGGCCAAAGTGTGATGTTTTCCTTTATTTACTTAAAAAAAACGCGATATATATTAATTATTTATATATGACTTTGGGCGAGCGGCGGCCGGCCGGCGACAGTTGGCGGTGGCTGGCGGCGGTGGTGGTCGCGGCGGCCGGTGATAGGCGGCGACAGTTGGCGGTGGCCGTGGCGGCCGGCGATAAGCTGCAGTGGCCGGCGACAGGCTGCGGTGGCTGGCCGGCCGACGAGGCGGCGGTGGGGTCTTCGTCCGTCAAAAACCGTCACTCAAACCAAAGCGCTGTATGACAGTCTGAAAACTATAAAGATGCGGAGATGAGGGACAGATTGTGGCGAGCGATCGGCGAGGAGTTTGGGATCGGGGACGGATTGCAGCCTGTTCAGGTCTGGTGGATCGCGGAGATGTGGGGTGCCGGTAGTGCTGCAACCTGGTCCTGAAGTCCACCTGGACCCGATCAGGATCGTTGAAAATAAAAATAGCAGTGAGGACGATGTAGTGATCGTCTCATTATTGAAAATTATTTTTTTCTCAAGAAATGAGACGGCCACGGAAACCCCTTATTGCTGGAGGACTCGTTCTTTTGGTTTTGTAAATTTTCGCAACGAATATGTATTAAAAAATAATTATCCTGGTAATTACTCTGCGTGACATAAGAGCCGTTGGCGGAATCTGACACGTATTAATTATGCGTCAGATCCCCCGAGTAGTGTCCGAAAGTGTTTTTTCATTTTGCCTTTGAGTCCACTATATACAGGTACTACTCGGAAAATTAGAATATCGTGTAAAAGTTGTTTTATTCAGGCAATTCAACATAAAAGATGAAACCAATACATTCTATAGACTCATTACATGGAAAGTGAGATATCTCAAGCATTTCTTTGTTGTAATTTTGCTGATTATGATTTACAGCTTATTAAAACCTCAAAACCAAAAACTCATTAAATTAGAATACTGTGAAAAGCTTCAGTAATGTAGGCTCAAAGTGTCACACACTAATCAGGTAAGTAATCCAAAACACCTGCAAAAGGGTCCTGAGCCTTTAAAAAGTCTGTTTGGTTGCTTGTTTGGTTTAGAAGAATTCACAATCATGGGGAAGACTGCTGATCTCACAGTTGTGCAGAAAACCATCATTGACTCCCTGCACAAGGTGGGTAAGACACAAAAAGTGATAGCAAAAGAAGCTGGGTGTTCTCAGAGTGCAGTCTCAAAGCACATTAATGGACAGTTAAGTGGAAGGCAGAAGTGTGGAAGAAAACGGTGTACAAGCCGGAGGGATGACCGCAGCCTGGAGAAGATGGTCAGGAAAGGGCCATTCAAAAGTGTGGGGGAACTTCATAAGGAGTGGACTTAGGCTGGAGTTGCTGCTTCAAGGGAAACGACACGCAGGCGGATGCTGGACATGGGCTTCAAATGTCGAATTCCTGTTGTCAAGCCGCTCCTCACGAGCAAGCAACGCCAGAGGCGCCTTACCTGGGCTAGAGAGAAGAAAGACTGGACTGTTGGCCAGTGGTCCAAAGTCCTCTTTTCTGATGAGAGCAAGTTTTGCATCTCATTTGGCAACAAAGGTCCCAGAGTCTGGAGGAAGACCAGAGAGGCGCAAAATGGAAGATGCAGGAAGTCCAGTGTTAAGTTTCCCCAGTCTGTGATGACTTTGGGATCCATGTCAGCTGCTGGTGTTGGTCCTCTGTGCTTTATCAAGTCCAGCATAAACGCAGCTGTCTACCAGGACATTTTAGAGCACTTCATGCTTGCTTCAGTGGACCAGCTTTATGGGGATGAGGACTTCATCTTCCAGCAGGACTTGGCACCTGCCCACACTGCCAAAACTACAAAATCCTGGTTCAACAACCATGGGATTACAGTGCTTGACTGGCCCGCAAACTCACCTGACCTGAACCCCATAGAAAATCTGTGGGGCATTGCCAAGAGAAAGTTGAACGGGAAGAGACCAAACAATAAAGAAGAGCTCAAGGCCGCGATTGAAGCATGTTGGTCTTCCATAACACCTGAGATATGCCACAAGATGGTAGCATCCATGCAGCGCCGGATTAAGGCAGTCATTCGTGCAAAAGGGGCCCCAACCAAGTACTAAGTACAGATGCAAGAATTTACATTCAGAGGCCTGACATTTTTGTATTTAAAATCCTTTTTTTTAATTGATTTCAAGCAGTATTCTAATTTTCTGAGTTTTTGAATTTGAGGTTTTCTGAAGCTGCAAGTCCAAATCAGCAAAATCTAAACAAATAAAAGCTTGAAATATATTGATTTGCATTGTATTTGTCTATATAATGTGTAAATTTCACCTTTAAAGTTGAGTTACAGAAATACATGCACTTTTTCAGGATATTCTAATTTTCCGAGTAGTACCTGTAGTGCCCTCCATAGAACTACCCTATATAGGGAGTAGGGAGTAGGGAATGATTTCGGACACAGCCCAGGTCTTTAAGCCGGCGCTGATTGTTAACCTGCTGCAGGTGCGTGTGTGCGAGCTCCCTCCCGAGATCGCCGGCTCCGCCCAGCCTCCAGCGCACCTCTGCAAGCAGACAAGTACAGCGACACACCCAGCCCACTCAAAACATAGACCATGACAGTACCCCCCCCCCCCCCCCCCCCCCCCTCAACGGGCACCTCCCGGCGCCCTACCCGGCTTGTTGGGAAACTCCCGGTAGAAGTCCTGCAGGAGAGTGGGATCCAGGATAAGGGCCCGGGAGACCCACGAGCGTTCCTCGGGGCCGTAACCCTCCCAGTCCACCAGGAACTGGAAACCGCGACCCCGGCGACGCACGTCCAGGATCCTGCTAACCGTGTAAGCGGGGTCGTTGTCAATGAGCCGGGTGGGCGGCGGGGGTTCGGCCGGAGGGCTGAGGACGCTGGAGGACACAGGTTTGAGCTGCGACACATGAAAAGTGGGGTGCACGGGTAGGGACGCGGGCAGCTTCAGACGCACAGCGGACGGATTGATCATCCTCACCACTTGATAAGGGCCCACGAAGCGTGGAGCCAGCTTTCGTGACTCCACCTGCAGAGGAAGGTCGTGGGAAGAAAGCCACACCTTCTGTCCAGGTAAATAGGTCGGAGCGGGGACGCAGTGGCGATCCGCTAGGTGCCGGCTGCGCCTGGTAGCGTAATGGACGAGGAGGAGACAAGGCGTAGAGTGGGATTACAGTTTTTTTCAATCGCTAACAAGCGCTTACCCATACTTCAGATACTTTTTCTAAACTCTTAAAACAGACTCACACCTACAAAACACAATTGGCCGAATAGATCGTTTTCTTCTCAAAAACACATTTTGTTAAATATATACTAACTCTTCATTTCAAAATAGAACACATCTTTCTCTGCACACACTAACTTTACCAAAACACTGGAAATCTGACTCAAAATGAAATTATTCTGTCAAAGAATAACACTTGTTTACTTCACAAGGTACATGCAGTCAATCAAAGTACACCAGGTTTCAAAATACTGGCTATTGTTGACATTACAAAAACTGCATAGACGTTTATGTTTCAGTTTTACAGGTATTTGCATGCAAAACATGCAATCCACTGTTTTTACACTAAATTTTTTGGTTGGGAACTGTATGTCTACATGTAATGTTCACATTCAAAAGCATTCCAGTAAAAAGCAAATCAGTTTTTTTTACTGTTAACTACAGGAGGTACAGTAGATATACTGCTTACAGTATGATAGAAGTTTTACAGTGTTGCTTACAGTGAACAAAATATCCATGAAACACACAAGAGCATTCTGAACAAAAAACAACAGCAAAAAGCCCAGATAAAAAGTTTGTCTTTTTCTGTTTCTGTTTCCTAAAACATCACTCCTAAAAGTCCTCCTTTTACTGTATAAGTGTTAATGTAATAGAAAAAAGGGATATAGGGAGAATGTACACAAATAGGCCTACTATAAACTTACCAAGCACTGCACAACACTGATGCTGCAGACTGAATATTTCAAGTATTTATTTTATCTACCTCTTCCTCTACCTAGGCCTCTTCCTCTATCTCCTTCTTCTCCTCTTCCTCTACCTGGGCCTCCTCCTCTACCTCCTTCTCCTCTTCCTCTACCTCCTTCATCTCCTCTTTGAGCTCCCCCTCTCATTCTCACTCTTCTTCTTCTTCTTCTAGCTCCTTCCATTTTTGTTGAAGACAGGTGAACACACCTGCTGCCTTTTATAGCACACCTGAGTGCTGCGTTTTCAAATAAGCACGTGTGCTTCCACACTCACAATCCTTATCTGTGTCTAAGGTGTGAAAATGTGTGTAGCGTTTTACAAATCCCTGTGTGTAATGTTTTGCAAAAAGGGTGAAGCAGACATTGCGTGTAATGTTGTGCAAATCTGTGGAGGTGTTTTGCTCCTTGGAGTAGAATTTCGCAAATTGTGTGGACATTTTTATTTTAGTGTGTAAACAATCGTAAAAAACTGTATCAGCTGAGATATATTGTTTTTGAACTGATATCATTGCAGAAGCAATGATGTTTTAATACTGTATCTAAGGTTTGGAATATTGTTTTTGCTATTATGGGATGTTGTGTGTTAACATTCGTAAATAATACAAAAACAATCCATAATTTTGTTGGGAGTTATAGCTTGTCTATAAAGAAAATGTAAGCATTGTGGAAGTGTGTTCACTGACTGCATATTGTGTGAAAACGACATGAAATGTGTGAATGGTATGGCCACAAAAAAACGATGCTGTGCTAATTGTGTTTAGAGTTTTGAAAATGTGACAACTGGTTGGACAAACGCTTGTTAGCAACTGAAAAAAACTGTAACACAGCCGATTCGGATCTTCACCAATGAAATGAGCTCCTCTCCTCACCTTTAATGCGCCAAGGCGAGGTGCAGTGCAAGTTTCGTCACTTGACAACCCAATGACAGAAGCAGCGCCGCCCCTCCCACCACGCTGTGCATAGGGCACCAAGTGCTGAGGGGGCACCAAAAATATTACAGTTTTTCTCGATCGTTTACACACATTTTCTGAAAGCATGCATCATACTCTCAGAACTCTACACACAAATCCAAAAAACACACACACAATGGGCAAAACCCCTCAATTCTCCTGCAAAATGAAACTTTACATTCAAAACAATGTTATTTCTTCTCAAAATGGTATTTTGTTTTCAAATGCCACACACAAACCATCATATGAATAGACATTTATAAGAACCAGTTGAACACTGATGTGCTCAATGTAAAACACGATGAACACTTCTTCTCCATTTGCCATTATGACGTATGCCTTTTTTTGTTCAGTGTTACACTCACTACAGACAGTACATACATAAATGTGTTGTAAAATATTTTAGAATATTGTTTTTATATATTTTATTTTTCCCACAAGAATACTGTAATGTACACAGTGTTCATCCAAACCAACACAAAGTTGCATATACAGTGGTCTACATACAAAACCAGAAGAAATGACTGTATACAGATACAAAAAAAACAAAAAAACAACTATCCCGCATCCTCTCTTCTGTTTCGGTCTGGCCACAGCACCTCATCCACATCACAGGCAATGCAAGCGATGGCCAAGCAGTGGGGGAAATATCGCCTAGCATGGCAAATCCATGCTAGGCTCCTCCTCGTACTCTCACTCCTCTGGCTCTGCCTCTGTTGCCAATGGTGGCATCCATTGCTCCAAAACAGAAGAGCTCACCTGTTGCACTTTTATGCTAATACTCTGATTGCAAATTGTAAAACTGTGTTGCAGGTGTTTTCCCATGTGATGAGTCAGTGTGCATAGTAGGGAAATTAACTTTAGAATTTTGAATGGCAGTGTGTTCCTTGTGAAAACAAGAGATTTTCTTCATGAAAATTGTGCCAAATGCAGAGAATTGTGTGTAGTGTTTTGAAAAAAGTGTGTTTTAAAACTGCAATTTGAGTGTAAAGCAGGAATTGTGCTTGCAGTTTAGCAGAGCTAGTTCAGGGTGTTGGTGCATGAGTTACATGTTGTGGTCATTGTGTCTCAAGTACCAGTATTTGTGTGTAAACAATTGAGAAAAACTGTATGAAAAATCATCATAGTCATAATAATTATAATGCCCATATTATATCACTATAGAAATTGTAGGCACATTTTAGGCATGTCTATCACAAAACAGGGTCAGGGCGCACAACAGTAGACATAATAGTGGAGAACCCGGTGCCTGCACGAGCCGGTCGGGCCATTCATCATCATCATCACCGTCTTCATCATCTGCGCTCCACAGCTGCACCGGATTCCCCGTCCAACACCAGAACGGCGGGACGCCGCTCAGACCAGCTGCAGCCCCAACTCCGGTTCCAGCTCGCGGCAAAGTTGCGCGTTTCTCCACGACACGGACAACAGGCTGCCGAGGCGCGAGACCAGGCACGAGCTGCTGTATTATTATTTTTAAGATTTTTTCAGGCATAGACGCATTTTATTAGCAGTGGATAGATATGAAAAACAGGAGAGAGAGAGGGGGGTGTGACATGCAGCAAAAGACCTTCGGACGGGATGCGAACCAGGGTCGGCGGCGTATACGTACGTGTACACATACATGGCATGCGCTCTAACCACTCCGCCACCTGCTCGCCCCTAAATCACTGTTTTTCGGATAGGCAGGGGCATCATGAAGGAATTCTGCTTAGGGCACCAAAATGGCTAGCGGCAGTGCTGGACAGAAGACAGCAGCAGCGCCAGACGGCCAAACTTTTCCCAGGATGAAACTGATGTTTTGGTCCGAGAGGACAGCTGTGTTAATTCAGTCAGGCTGAGTTATATAGATATAAATTCACGTGTTGATTCAATTAGTTGCATTAAATAGTGTTTGTTGTGATTATTTATTGCATTTAAATGTGCCTGGAACTGTGGAAACCTGCCTGTGAGGTCTTGGTGACGTGTGCGCACTACGCGCCGGTGAGCCAAACTGCCACTCCTCCAGCTGTAATTCGCCTTGCGTCAAGAGTAGACCAGGTTGGAGCTGGCGGGCTTTCGACGCAGTCTCGGCGAGGCTTTTTGCCACGAAACTTCCGCTGCGCCAAGCTGAATCTGTGACGCCTCCCCCTGCTGCGCCGCCGCAACCATCTTGGCGCAGGTGATCCACCAAACTGCCAAACTGACCGTGCGCAAGGCGGCACCACCCTGCGCTGCGCCACGAAACTAGGGCCCGAATTGTTTTTACCTGAAAAATTACTGAAACCAAATTGTTCATTTTCTGTCAATTGACTTGATTGATCGACTAGTGGCCCCAGCTGTGCTGGTATTCAATGTTTGATAGTTTCATTTATAACAAAACAGCATATATTTTTTAATATAAAATCTTCAATGATGTGTGTGTAACATCTTAATTTTCAAAGTTCCAAAAGCTGTCAGATAAATAAGTGAAGTAGGCCATTCTTCATCACCCAAACATGCTTGTCTTGTCAAGAATGTCCTCCCATTGAGTTTGTCATGAACTCTCCCAGCCTTGAAGGACCAAATAGAAAAGAACATTTTTTTAGGAACCACTTCACTCAATGTCAGTGCACATACGCAATTGTTATGCACAGGCCTCCAGGCAGGAGACGGGGAGCCTCATACAGTATTTCACTCTGGCATTTGGGAGAAAACATTTTGGAGAATCTGTAGTGTTGAGTTTGCAAAAAAAAACTAAGTTGAAGTGATTGGCATTAATTAGAAAATGGAATTAGCATTGTTGTTAAGCAAGTGCTTTGAGCTGCTCACTGCCTTATTAGTTTACACTGGGCTCGGTACAGCAAGATGGCTTTTTTCCTCTGCTTTTAATAGATTTTGGACCACAGTGGAGTTGTGCACCACAGGGAAATATGAGCTCCTTCAGCTTCACAGATGATATTACATCCATTTGTGGTTTGAGGCTCTTTGGAAGATTTGTTAATATCATTTAAAAAAGCATTATGACATCCTGTCAGATTCAAATTAATCTCAAGTTAATTTAAAATCATTAAATCCTTTTAGTGAGACACCTCCATCATCAGTGCTGCTGATGATTCTTGTGTCCTTCATCCACCTTCATTCAACTGACCTCCCTCCTGAGACCCATTAACACCTGCAGGACACTAGCAGGTAATTTACCCGTCAAGCTTTAAATACACACACACACACTTGATTTGTGTCCTGCTAAAACCATTAGGCTTTCTATAAATTTAGCATAAATTGTGTGTGTGTTTAAATGTTAAAGTTTATTAGCAGGATAACCCCTTGAGATGAACCAGCACAAATATACAAAGAATACAAAACACACACACAAAGCTCTCCCAAGCCCAACTTCCCTGATATTCACAGATCCACCCCCCGTAAAATAAATACATAATAAATAAATACATAAATAAAATAATAATAGTAAAAAAAATACTACAGTTTTTCTCGATCGTTTACACACATTTTCTGAAAACATGCCTCATACTCTCAGAACTCTACACACAAATCAAAAAAACACACACACAATGGGCAAAACCCCTCAATTCTCCTGCAAAATGAAACTTTACATTCAGAACAATGT
Organism: Eutrigla gurnardus; assembly: GCF_963514095.1. NCBI lineage: Eukaryota > Metazoa > Chordata > Actinopteri > Perciformes > Triglidae > Eutrigla > Eutrigla gurnardus. The sequence goes on from NC_139920.1 coordinate 1,705,098, forward strand.
TATTTCTTCTCAAAATGGTATTTTGTTTTCACATGACACACACAAACCATCATATGAATAGACATTTATAAGAACCAGTTGAACACTGATGTGCTCAATGTAAAACACGATGAACACTTCTTCTCCATTTGCCATCATGACTTAGGCCTTTTTTTGTTCAGTGTTACACTCACTACAGACATACATAAATGTGTTGTAAAATATTTTAGTATATATACGTTATATATTGTTTTTATATATTTTATTTTTCCCACAAGAATACTGTAATGTACACAGTGTTCATCCAAACCAACACAAAGTTGCATATACAGTGGTCTACATACAAAACCAGAAGAAATGACTGTTTACAAGTACAAAAAAAACAAAAAAACAACAACTATCCCGCATCCTCTCTTCTGTTTCGGTCACAGCACCTCATCCACATCACAGGCAATGCAAGCGATGGCCGAGCAGCGGGGGAAATATCGCCTAGCATGGCAAATCCATGCTAGGCTCCTCCTCGTCTCTCACTCCTCTGGCTCTGCCTCTGTTGCCAATGTTGGCATCCATTGCTCCAAAACAGAAGAGCTCACCTGTTGCACTTTTATGCTAATGCTCTGATTGCAAATTGTAAAACTGTGTTGCAGGTGTTTTCCCATGTGATGAGTCAGTGTGCATAGTAGGGAAATGCACTGCAATTTGAGTGTAAAGCAGAAATTGTGCTTGCAGTTTAGCAGAGCTAGTTCAGGGTGTTGGTGCATGAGTTATATGTTGTGGTCATTGTGTCTCAAGTACCAGTATTTGTGTGTAAACAATTGAGAAAAACTGTAATAGTGATACAATACATATAAAACAACTTACATATACACATATGTGCACACATTCATAAAAATCATGTGTGTGTGTGTGTGTGTGTGTGTGTGTGGGGGTGAAGGTTGAACACATGAAATGGACTTGTTTCCAACAGAAAACAACGAACCAGAATTCAATAATAACACAGACTTAGTGAATAGATGATAACATACATGTAGCATATGACTTAACATTATCAGATCTGTGTGGAGCGATGAGACGTTAACCTTCTTCACATTAATACATGAAACAAACAGGATTGTTGTATTACCGTCATGTTGTCATCATAGCTTTCAATTGTTATCTCCTTTAAACAGTAACTACTGGGATTTGGGTCCAAATCTTGACATTAGAATAGATTATTTCAACGTACACTTTCTAGTTAGTTGTATGATTATAGTTGGGTAGGGTTGTTAGTGATTCTAGACAGAAGGTTTCATAAAATAGTAGAGACAAAATAATTGTATTTAACAAATGTTATCATGTGAACAGCATTGCTCTTTCATGACGTCATCTTGCGATATGCTCTTCTTCTTCTGCGGTGCTTTACTGGCAGCGACCGCAGAATTAGCTCCACCAGATGTTTATCACAGCTGGCGGAGTGGAAGTTTGGCTGACGGCGCGCAGTGCGTACACGTCACCGAGACCTCACAGGCAGGTTTCCACAGTTCCAGGCACATTTAAATGCAATTAATAATCACAACAAACACTATTTAATGCAACTAATTGAATCAACACGTGAATTTATATCTATATAGATTGTCCCGTCACATCTGACGTCAGATCAAAGGCGGATGGCACGCGTAACGGAAACTCAGCCTCTCGGACCAAAACATCTCCCTCTCTCTCTCCTGTTTTTTATAATATCGGCATTGTTATTATTATGATACGCGCGCACAGCGCGTGATGCGCATGGTGGGAGCAGCGGCGCTGCTTCTGTCATCGGGTTGTCAAGTGAAGGATCTTGCACTGAACCCCCCCTAACGCATTAAAGGAGAGGAGAGGAGCTCATTTGATTGGTGAAGATCTGAATCGGCTGTATTACAGTTTTTCTCGATTGCTTAAGCACAATTTTCAAAACAGGGCCTGTGTTTTCAAAACACTACACACAATTAGCACAACCACACACCCAATTAGCAAAACACTACAGATCCTTTGCAAAATTAAACACTCCTGTAAAAACTATACACTTCTTTTTAAAAACCACACTTTGTTACTATATGAAACACACACGTTTCACATTACTATACTCTGTTTGCACGAGTTACACTCTGCTGTGATAAACCTAAAACACTTTTAGCACTTCTACTTCCCTATTATTAGAGTAGGCTACTATCAACAAAGTACAAATATAATGTAAATTCACCAAACAATACACAAGACCAATGTTGCAGACTGAAGAAACTCATTTATTTCTCAACACGCCCAAAATGTTGACATAGAGATTCATAATACTGTAATCAAACGTCACTTTACGTATTGTAAGTTAAAAAACAACAACTAGACATTGTCTCTTCGCCTAGCTGGATCTGGCCAGAGAATTTCATCAACATCGCAGGCAATGTTGTCATTAGCAAGACACCTTGGAAAGAAACGTCTTGAATGACGAATCCATCCTTGCATTGCTGCTACCTCCATCTGGTCACAGGCCTCCTCCATGGCTTGGATGAGGGGTACCTCAGCCTGGAGACGGAGATCATATACCTTCCACCGCCATGCCGAGAAAAACTCTTCTATAGGGTTGAGGAATGGAGAGTATGGTGGAAGATATAAGACGGTGAAATGTGGATGTTGCTGAAACCAGTTCTGAACCAGAGCAGAGCGATGGAAAGACACATTGTCCCAGACAACAATGTATTGCATATGATTTATTTGATTTGCTGCTGTTATGTTGTGCAATTGGTCCAAGAATGTAAGTATGAGTGCTGTGTTGTAAGCGCCCATATGGGCATGGCGGTGGAGGACCCCATTCTGTGTAATGGCTGCACAGAGTGTTATATTACCCCCACGTTGCCCTGGGACATTGACTATAGCCCTGTGGCCAATGATGTTTCTTCCCCTCCTTCGTGTTCTCGTCAGGTTGAACCCAGCCTCATCTACGTAAATGAACTCATGCTGGATCTCCTCTCCATCCATTCGTAAAACTCTCTGAAAAACAGTGTCCGGCAAAATTGTGTAGTTCAGTGTAGATCTAGTATACATATTACAGTACAGAAAAAAACTGAGACAGTATGCAAGATCACACTGCTAAAGTGAATACATACCTCTGCATAATCATGCCGCAGTCGTTTTACCCTTTCGGAATTGCGCTCGAAAGGCACTCGATAAATTTGCTTCATTTGAATATGTTTCTTTTTTAGGATGCGTGCCAGTGTTGATGTTGAGACCTGATGGATATCATTGAAAATGGCGTGGTTATTGACAATGTTAGCTTGGAGCTGCTTGAGTGTTATAGCATTGTTGGCCAAAACCATGTTTACTATCCCTCTCTTGCTGTTCTGTGAACATAGGAGGCCTTCCCCCTTGTCGTCCCTGACCCTCAATCCTATGTAGAAAAAAAACCAGTATACAATAGTACAGTAATTTCACAGGAAAAGGTAACAGAAGTGCTGATAGTGCATAGAATACAGTACTGTAAGCAGTGACTGAAACCGTGCAGATGTTTTTGATATGATGATATTTTTACAATACCTATTTTCCAGTCGAAATGTTCTCATCACACTTGCCACTGTATATCGGCTTAGATTTGGCTGTACTCGCAGTCCAGCCTCCCTCAGCGTCAGGCCGTGGTTGACAACGTGGTCAACCAGTGTTGCGCGGATCTCATTTGTCAGATTCGGTCCTCTTTGAGCACCTTCTTGTCTTCCTCGTCCTCTTCCTCGTCCTCCTCCTCCTCGTCCTCCTCCTCCTCGTCTTACTCTTTCTCTGACTCTTTCCATTGTGCTTGGAGAACGCTGAACTCACCTACTGCTTTTTATAGTGCTTACACACCTGATTGTTGTGTCTGCAATTAAGCAAACAAGTGTTTGCACACCTGATGACTGTGTTGAACCAATTGGTTGGACGGTGTGGTAATTTGACAGTCAGTGCTTTGGTATTGCAAGGACGTGACTTCATGATAGATTTTTGTGTGTAATGTATGTTAAGTGTGTTTAGTGTTTTGCAAATCACTGTGTGTATTGTTTTGCAAAAAGTGTGAAGCTGACATTGTGCTTATAGTGGTGCAGATCTGGGCTCATGTTATGATCCTTGAGTGTAAGGTTTTGATAATAGTGTCATACTTTTGATTTTAGTATTTAAGCAATCGAAAAAAACTGTAATCCCAGTCCACGCCTCGTCTCCTCCTCGTCTCCCACTCACGCCTTCTTCTCCTCCCTCTTTCCCACTTGCGCCGGTGGGCGAGACGGGAGGTGTGCCTGCGCGAGCCTGCGCGGTGCACGAAACTTGCAAAGTCCAGGCGGACACACCCCGTCGGCGCGGCGCAGGTGCGCTGAAAGCTGACTGCGCCTGGTCTACGAAACTAGGGCCCATAATGTGATAGCTGGTTGAACACTAGTTTCTCGAGGATTTTAGCCACTGAGTTAATAATTGAGATGGGGCGGTAATTATTAATGTCATGTGGATCGCCTCCCTTATGCAATGGCGTAACATTGGCACACTTCCATGCCAAGGGGAGGGCACAAGATGAGAAGGACAGATTAAACAGATCGCATAGTGGGTACATTAGAATATTAGCTCCTAGCTTAATGAATTTAGTCTCAATACCAGCTGGTCCAGAACCACAATCATCCTTTAGATCATTAATAACATGTTGAACGTCAACAGGTGTTATTTTTTTAAAAGAGAAAAAGCTTCTACGTGTAGAGTTAGCTCGAATGTCACATTTAATAGATGGGTCAAATACAGTAGTGCTACATACAGTGGAGAAGTGCTGGTTGAATGCATTGGATATATATATATATATTAGTGCTGTCAAAATTAATGCGTTAATCTTTGCGTTAATTCTGAAATATTTAATAAAACAATTTTTTAACGATATTAACACAGCTGTGTTTTGTTTACTTCCCGTGGGAGCTGACGTAAGACCTATGACGACGTGTGCCGCTAAGCCGTTAGCCATTCGTTTTCAACGGAGTTCAGCGTAAGATTTTGGCTGAGGCTGCGGCGTCAGCGGGGAGGGGGGGGGGGGGGTCGTGGCGAGCGATCGCCGAGCAGTTTTTTTTAATTATCCCGGTAATTTGTCTGCGTGAGAAACACTAGATTTGGCGTGTGCTGCTTTGTCCTCTGACAATGTAAACAGACTGGTCTGTCTCAGTAACGGGCTGAATGTAAAGGAGGACTAAGCTGACTTGTTGTTCTATGGAGTGAAAAGGATTTATCATTCTGACTTCACAGCAGAATATTTCCTTGTTCTTTTTTCCATATTTGCATGTTCTATTGTGGACCTTTTTGAAATGTTCTGTTAGTGCATATAAGAAATATGCCTTTTTCAAGCTGACAGTTAATTTTGATGGCCTTGATGGTTTCTTTGGAAATCTGTAGTTCACATGAGAGAATCTGTGCTTAAAGTAAAAAAAAAGCTGCTATTTAAAGCTGCGCAGGAGGTGAGGTTTGCCCAGGGCGTCATGAAACCTAGGACCGCCACTGGCTACACTTAATGGCAGAATTGCACTGGCAGCAGGATGAAACTGATGTTTCATGCACTGCACGCCGGTGAGCCAAACTGCCACTCCGCCAGCTGTTATTCGCCTTGCGCCGAGAGTAGACCAGGTTGGAGCTGGCGGGCTCGAATCTGTGACGCCTCCCCCTGCTGCGGCGCTACACCCATCTCGGCGCAGGCGATCCACCAAACTACCAAACTGACCGTGCGCAAGGCTGCGCTGGTCGAAACTTGCATTGCGCTCTGCCACCCTGCGCCACCTGCGCCACGAAACTAGGGCCCTCAGTCTCTCCAGATGTAGTGTTTGACAATTCTCCCAACCATAAGTTATAAGCAGGCACAGAGTCCGTTTTGAATACTCGTAAAATCAGCTTTTTATCAATCACCATCCCAAATTGAACTGCTCTTCTTTCACATTCATTGACAGAAGAAAGGACACTTGTGGCCCCTAGAATGGCAACCAGAGGGTTGGGTGCCAGATTTTTACCAAAAGCATTAGAAAAAAACTGAAAAATTAATTTCCACAATAAATAAAGTTTACTACATGCCCAGAATTACAGTTTTTCTCTATTGTTTACACACATTTTCTGAACGCATGCCTCATACTCTCAGAACTCTACACACAAATCAAAAAACACACACACAATGGGCAAAACCCCTCAATTCTCCTGCAAAATGAAACTTTACATTCAAAACAATGTTATTTCTTCTCAAAATGGTATTTTGTTTTCAAATGACACACACAAACCATCATATGAATAGACATTTATAAGAACCAGTTGAACACTGATGTGCTCAATGTAAAACACGATGAACACTTCTTCTCCATTTACCATAATGACTTAGGCCTTTTTCAGTTCAGTGTTACACTCACTACAGACAGTACATAAATGTGTTGTAAACTTTTTTAGAATATTGTTTTTAGATATTTTATTTTTCCCACAAGAATACTGTAATGTATACAGTTTTCATCCCAACCAACACAAAGTTGCATATACAGTGGTCTACAAAACCAGAAGAATTTACTGTACACAGTTACAAAAAAAAAAAAAACTATCCCGCATCCTCTCTTCTTTCGGTCTGGCCACAGCACCTCATCCACATCACAGGCAATGCAAGCGATGGCCAAGCAGTGGGGGAAATATCGCCTAGCATGGAAAATCCATGCTAGGCTCCTCCTCGTACTCTCACTCCTCTGGCTCTGCCTCTGTTGCCAATGTTGGCATCCATTGCTCCAAAACAGAAGAGCTCACCTGTTACCCTTTTATGCTAATGCTCTGATTGCAAATTGTAAAACTGTGTTGCAGGTGTTTTCCCATGTGATGAGTCAGTGTGCATAGTAGGGAAATTAACTTTAGAATTTTGAATGGCAGTGTGTTCCTTGTGAAAACAAGAGATTTTCTTCATGAAAATTGTACCAAATGCAGAGAATTGTGTGTAGTGTTTTGAAAAAAGTGTGTTTTAAAACTGCAATTTGAGTGTAAAGCAGGAATTGTGCTTGCAGTTTAGCAGAGTTAGTTCAGGGGGTTGGTGCATGAGTTACATGTTGTGGTCATTGTGTCTCAAGTACCAGTATTTGTGTGTAAACAATTGAGAAAAACTGTAATGTGCTACCTATCGAGGATTTACATCGGTTACATGTTGGTGGGACATCCGGGTAAAATTTATGCAGCTTTTCTTCTGAGTAATGGAGTTTTGTGAAGCACTTCATACTGTATTAGGTTGTGTCTGGTGTTAACTGAACACTTTTGTTTCGTATACATTCTTCCCAAATCTCATCAGTTATTTCCATATTCAACTTGTCTGCCCATGCTTTTTTTTCTGAATTTACTGGAGCTATTAATAGTCTCTAGAGCATTGTGTTTATTCAAAACTTCAAAGTTTGGTACATTTTTTTTTAACAAAATCTCTAATCTGTAAAAACCTGAAAAAACCTGAGGCAGGTATTCCATATTTGGCTTGTAGCTGTGTAAATGAGGCAAAATGTCCCCCCATATACAAATAATTTATGTTATTAATGCCTTTCTGTTTCCAAGTAGAAAAAGCAATATCATTTAGGCCAGGTATGAAAGCGTGATTTTCACAGATTGTAGTATCAATATATACACTTGGGGCCTTGATATTAAGTTTTATCTGCTCCCATGTGCGTATAGTACCATTGACTACAAAGCTGTTAATATACTATGACTTCCTAATTTCGGTGGGGCTGTTGAGCAATGCTAGCAAAAAGGTCTTGTTACATAGCGGTCTTGTTACATAGTGATAGCGTTCTAAGCATAACCAGGCAGGGCAGGAGTGTGAAGAGGAGGGGGGGCCTTTCCTCCACCAAGCAAGTATAGACATATGAGCCGCCTAGCTATACATTTTAAACTTTAGTAAAGCAAAGCCACCAGTATTTTTAGGTTTACAGAGGTGTTTTTGGAGATCCTGATGGCTTTGTAGTTCCAAAGAAAAGACACAATAATTGAATCTAATTCTTTAAAGTAATACTGGGCAATGTAACATGGAAGAGACTGAAAAAGATGTAGGAAACGTGGCAGCACAATCATCTTAATTGCATTAATCTTTCCTACAAAAGAAATAGGAAGAGTCTTCCAAAAATATATACTTTGTTTAAAATGCTCAACTTTATTATGCCAATTCTTTTGTAGAAGGTCCTCTGGGTTTTTTGTGACAGTTATACCAAGATATGAGAAGTCTTTAAATGCCTTTTTGAAAGGAGTAGACTGTATATATGTCATATCAACTTCATTAGAGATTGGCATTAACTCACTCTTATCCCACTTCTGCCAAAGTTGCTAATTAAAGTCAAAAGATGAGGTATGGAGGCTTGGGGATTAGAGATAAATAAAATAATGTTGTCCGCGTACAGTGAAATATGTTTTTGTCCGTGAATATCAATAGGAGATATTAGACGACTTTGTCTAATGCTAACTGCTAATGGTTCTATAACAATCGAAAACAGGAAAGGGGAGAGGGAGCATCCCTGACGGGTCCCACGATTGATCGCAAAGGGGGATGAGATATTTTGGTTGGTTATGACTGAGGCAGTTGGATGTGGATAGATAAGCTCAATCCACTTCATAAAGGAGTGCCCGAAACCAAATTTTTTTAGCGTACTTTTGTAACATTTTCAATGTAGCACTTTTATTTGTACAATGGGGAATAAATACTTTTACTTAAAGGGGACATGAAAACTCATATGATTGGGTGTCTGTAGTTCCTACCAAACTGAATTATGACAACCCAGTGCATTTTTTGTGGACGATAATGTGAGTTCACCCTGTTGTAGTGCTGAATGTTTAGTGAGAATTGTTACACCCTATACACTCTAAGAAAAAAGTCTGTAAAAAACAGATAATGTACTGGCAGAAAAGTACCAATACCTTTTTCTGGGGGGATTAGCTCAGGAGGTAGAGCGGAGCGGGGTGGCTGGCAAGATTGTCGGTTTGATCCCCGGCTCCTCCTAGCTGAGTGCCTGGTGTCCCTGAGCAAGACACCTTGCCCTAATTGCTCCTGAGGAGTTGGCTGTCGCCCTGCGTGGTTGACTCCGCCGTCGGTATGTGAATGTGTGCGTGAATGGATGAATGTCAGTCATTACTGTAAAGCGCTTTGGATAAAAGCGCTATATAAATGAGGACCATTTACCTTTTCCTTTAAGTTTAGAGACATTTCCTTCACCACTAAAACTGAAAATTCGGTAGTATCCTCTGTACCATTCACGGACACTTCTGTTACTCCTAAAAAAGACATTCAAATAAAAATGTCCACAATATACAAATATAACATGTTTATTCTTTCAAGTCAATGTTTTCATTTTGTAAACATTAAACTGCATCCATTGACTTTTACCTCATGTAAACATTAATAACGGTTAGTTTGAAAGGTTAACAGGTTTAGGCAATTCATTGAACAATGTGCAAAGCATCTTTACAAAAGTGCTTTCTTTGAAAAAAAAACAACAACTCTTATTTGCTAGCGATCTAGCATTCACCAGGGCTATCCTGACAGGAGTTGGGACACGCGGAGCCGTCCGGGGCGCTCGGGCCAGAGGCCGAAGGCTGCGGGGGTTCACCCCTCTTCCGCGGAGTTGGGGAAAACAGAGGCAGGTATGAAACTCTTCATCCCAGCCGATGACAGGTACCAGCCAGGTGCCAACAGGCTCCAGGGAACGCGGAAAACAAAATAGCGATGGATCGATCCACATCCAGCCAGAGTAGAGAAAGCACCAGAGAGGCTTTCAGCTTCACCAGTAGGGTGCTGCGTTTTCCTCGGTGTCTGAGACGCCTCCGCCGGGGAGGAGGAGCCGGTGTCCAGTAGAGGTGAGCAGGTATTCCCACCAGGAGCGGCGGAGGAAAAGTTTTCTGTCCCAGATCAAACTTGACCAGATTTTCACAAACAGGCTGGATATCAAAAAGTGCTTGGCGATCATAAGCCAGTAGAGAGTTGACATTTTTTGTGACGGATGACAAAACCAGCACTAACACAGCTGATCACCAACAGGCGGAAAAACAGCACAGGTAGAGCGCAGCGCAGAGGCAGAAAGCAGGGGCAGACGCCACATCTTTATAAAGACGCAGTAAAAGGATGGAAAACTAAAATAAACAATTGAAATACAAAAGCTATCTATATATGTGCAGCTAAACTAAGCAAATGCATTAGAATCAATGAAAAATGATCAGCAATAAAACAGTATATAAAAAAACGAACAAAAACGGAGTGGCTTGAGCAGCCAGTGTCCCCGTTGCTAGGCGACCTTTTTAACCCCCTTTTAGGCGACCATCAGGGTATGAATGTGTGTGTGAACGGGTAAAAGAGACTAAATATGGTGTGAAGCGCCTTGAGTAGTTAGTAAGCTAGAACAATGCTAAATAAATGCAGGTCCATTTACTTACAGCATTTAGAGCAGGGGTCTCAAACTTGCGGCCCGCGGGCAGTGTTGGGAGTAACGCGTTACAAAAGTAATGCATTACTGTAATGCATTACGTTTTGCTGTAACGCGGTAATGTAAGGCATTACAAAAAAAAACTGGTAATATTTTACTCTGTACAAATCTCAGTAACGCGCGTTACAATGCATTTTAAACCCGAAATCAATTGACTCTACATTCGCGATCGCGAGATGGGCATACGCTCCACTTTTGGAAAAGTGTGAAAGCCGGTCCGTGTGACTCTACACTATGTTAATTAAGCGCTCTTGTTAGCAGGCTCCATGAGCTGGACACCGACTCACGGAGCGGGTCAGAGCGCAGCCGACCCGGCACACCGAGGATCAACAGCTGAGGGCCGGAGGCTCCGATTCTCCCCGTCGGTTTTGAACCGCTTTTACACTCAACAAAAATATAAACGCAACACTTTTGTTTTTGCTCCCATTTTTCATGAGATGGACTTAAAGATCTAAAATTCATTCCAGATACACAATATTACCATTTCTCTCAAACATTGTTCACAAATTAGTCTAAATGTGTGATAGTGAGCACTTCTGCTTTGCTGAGATAATCCATCCCACCTCACAGGTGTGCCACATCAAGATGCTGATCTGACATCATGATTAGTGCACAGGTGTGCCTTAGACTGTCCACAATAAAAGGCCACCCTGAAATGTGCATTTTTTTGCTTTATTGGGGGTCTGGGGACTCAGAACCAGTCAGTATCTGGTGTGACCACCATTTGCCTCATGCAGTGCAACACATCTTCTTCGCATAGAGTTTATCAGATTGTCAATTGTGGCCTGTGGAATGTTGGTCCACTCCTCTTCAATGGCTGTGCGAAGTTGCTGGATATTAGTGGGAACTGGTACACGCTGTCGTATACGCCGGTCAAGCACATCCCAAACATGCTCAATGGGTGACATGTCCGGTGAGTATGCTGGCCATGCAAGAACTGGGACATTTTCAGCTTCCAAGAATTGTGTACAGATCCTTGCAACATGGGGCCGTGCATTATCTTGCTGAAACATGAGGTGATGTTCATGGATGTATGGCACAACAATGGGCCTCAGGATCTCATCACGGTATCTCTGTGCATTCAAAATGCCATCAATAAAATGCACCTGTGTTCTTCGTCCATAACAGATGCCTGCCCATACCATAACCCCACCACCACCATGGGCCACTCGATCCACAACATTGACATCAGCAAAGCGCTCACCCACACGACGCCACACACGCTGTCTGCCATCTGCCCTGAACAATGTAAACCGAGATTCATCCGTGAAGAGAACACCTCTCCAACGTGCCAGACGCCATCGAATGTGAGCATTTGCCCACTCAAGTCTGTTACGGCGACGAGCTGGAGTCAGGTCAAGACCCCGATGAGGACGACGAGCATGCAGTTGAGCTTCCCTGAGACGGTTTCTGACAGTTTGTGCAGAAATTGTTTGGTTATGCAAACCAATTGTTTCAGCAGCTGTCTGAGTGGCTGGTCTCAGACGATCTTGGAGGTGAACCTGCTGGATGTGGAGGTCCTGGGCTGGTGTGGTTACACGTGGTCTGCGGTTGTGAGGCCGGTTGGATGTACTGCCATATTTTCTGAAACGCCTTTGGAGACGGCTTATGGTGGAGAAATGAACATTCAATGCACGAGCAACAGATCTGGTTGACATTCCTGCTGTCAGCATGCCAATTGCACGCTCCCTCAATGCTTGTGGCATCTGTGGCATTTTGCTGTGAGACAAAACTGCACATTTCAGAGTGGCCTTTTATTGTGGGCAGTATAAGGTACACCTGTGCACTAATCATGATGTCAGATCAGCATCTTGATGTGGCACACCTGTGAGGTGGGATGGATTATCTCAGCAAAGCAGAAGTGCTCACTATCACACATTTAGACAGATTTGTGAACAATGTTTGAGAGAAATGGTAATATTGTGTATCTGGAATGAATTTTAGATCTTTAAGTCCATCTCATGAAAAATGGGAGCAAAAACAAAAGTGTTGCGTTTATATTTTTGTTGAGTGTATGTCCGCGGCATAACGCTTTTGGTGCGAGTTTAAAACAGTAGGTTTATTTCAAAACGCGAGCGTCAGACGCTGTCAGAGCGTTAATGAACAGGTTTTTAGAGCTCCCCTAAATGTCTCAGGTAGGCTTTCAGGTAATTTCGCAGCATACAGCGCCTTCAAGGTCATTAAAAAAGACGAACGGCAAATCTGGAATGAAAAATGGCCCTGTTATTTCATTCCCGAATCCCATTCATGAACACAATATCTAATACTAGTTAACGAGTCGTTTTCCGTTTTTTAAATGAATAACGGGATACGAGTCATTTTTCGTTCTTTTATTTTGAAGCGAAAAACATCACATCCTGCTGTGTAATGAGCTGCATTGAACACAAGAAGATCTATTGAGAACAAAAAATCCATATTTCCTTTTATTTTGGCGAAAAGTAATGCAAAAGTAATGTAAAAGTAGTGTAATGCCTTACAATTCAAAGACAGTAATATTGTAATGTAACTAATTACTTTGAAATGACAGTAACAAGTAATAAATAATGCATTACGCTTTTGAAGTAACTTGCCCAACACTAATTCCTGAAATCAAAGCTTGGTGTTAGTGCGGCCCGCACATTTTTTTCTTCACTTTATCTGCGTGAGTCGTTGCCCTGTGCGTTTTGTATTTGTTAACACTTGTGAGTTACCATAGCTCAGGCTCGTGACAACAACACAAATTAGCAACGTTGGTCACTTGTACCATAATTTTCCGGACTATTGAGCACACCTGAATATAAGCTGCACCCACTAACATTGGTCCCCCTTTTTTGTGTAATACTTGATGTGGCCCAGCCTCACCCAGACTCTACCTGTAGCGGCCCACAGGTTAGTTGAGTTTGAGACCCCTGATTTAGAGGCATGTTACAATGCCCGAGCGGCCATGGAGGCAAATGATGAGAGGCACAGAGTTTCAAATGGCATTTCCATATTTCTTATTTATTTCACCAAGGCGCACCAACAGAACCATCATCTCATGCCACCCCTTTCCAACAAAAGACCCCCACATATATTCCGAAACAATTTATAAAGGAGAGTGTGCTCCCTGATTGCCTGGCACATATCTCATTTCCCAAGGCAATATAATAGAACGTATTCACAATGCTGGAAATATCTACAATACCCACCAACCAAACATATACCATCCTGACAAATATCTACACCCCACCTTAATACACCCGAGAATCAACCATAAACATATTACATCAATGAATATATTTTCGTAGCCACTGACCTCCCCTCTACCTGCTTTCCACATACTGTTACGCCCCCGGAACTATGAGTAGGTGCGCGAGTTCCATATATCATCCTGTTTTCTTTATGACATTTTTTTTATATAATTAATCATTTCGTCGTATGTTTCCCTCACACCGGTCTGCGAAAATGTTAACATGGTACCAGTCCGTCTGACATGGGACCGGTCCGTCTGACATGGTACCAGTCCGTCTGACATGGTACCGGTCCGTGGCGTAGAATAGGTTGGGGACCACTGATCTACAGTCATCGACATAGTCCTCTATAGTCCTGCAGTCAGCTCCTAAAATTACTCTAATACTTAGCTGTCAAGTACTATGAATTATGGAAGCAATCTTTGTTTCACACCAAAAACCAGATGGATCCAGATCCAGTAAGGGTACCGCTCGGGATGCTGCTCTGCTTTTTGTGTTCATCAGATCCCCCTGTCACTCCTCCACACTCCAAATATGGTCACTTCCTTCACTGGTTGCGAAAAGTCTGAGATGCCAACAGCCAAGATACCGAACTCAAGGCTTCAAAACCATTGTCCACAAACCAACAGATGACGTCAAGATGACTACGTCCACCCCTTATATACAGTCTATGGTAGTAACCACAAATATAAGTAAGAACCTGAAAATGAGTCAAATATGTCCCTATAATGTGTGGACAGCAGTGATGGCGCGAGGGGGGGCAAGCAGGGTCTCAAGACCCTCCTGTCAAAGGCTGCGCCCCCCCATTTGCCCTCCCTCCCCTCGAAATATTTATGGATTAAAAACTATAACAAATATAGAACAAATTAAGACACTGAGACATTCACAATCAATCATCTGAAGAAATATTGTTTATAACGTTCCTATGGTGATTGTTTTTTTTTTTTCCTGTGTCGTGCGATTTGATTGGCTGGTTTGCACGCAGACGGCAGGCTGAATTTGACGTTCACGTTAGCGGTGGTTGATGCATAGCGGCTAGTTAGCGATTGTGTCAACAGAGCGAAATGGACCGATTTGTGATAGCCAAAAAGCGGATAAGAGTGGATGATGGTGGTGGTGATTTACGGACGCAGGACAGAGTGATAACGGACTTGGAGGATGAGGATGAAAGCGAGGATGACAAAGGGGCGGTAGTAGGTGAGGAGAACAGAGAAAGGAGGAGGAGGGGAGAGGAGAAGAGAGAAAGACAGCATTGGAGAGCGAGTGAAGCAGAGTTTAGAGGACAAGAAGGGAGGAAGAGGAGAGCAAGACAGGAGTGGAGAGTGAGTGAGGAGGAGAAGAAGGGAGAGGAGAAGAGAGAAAGACAGCATTGGAGAGCGAGTGACGCAGAGTTTAGAGGACAAGAAGGGAGGAAGAGGAGAGGAAGACAGGAGTGGGAAGTGAGTGAGGAGAAGAAGAAGGGAGGAAGAGGAGAGGAAGACCGGAGTGGAGAGTGAGTGAGGAGGAGTTTAGAGGAGAGGAAGACAGGAGTGGAGAGTGAGTGAGGAGGAGGAGTTTAGAGGAGAGGAAGACAGGAGTGGGGAGTGAGGAGGAGGAGTTTAGAGGAGAGGAAGACGGGAGTGGAGAGTGAGGAGGAGGAGGAGTTTAGAGGAGAGGAAGACAGGAGTGGAGAGTGAGGAGGAGGAGTTTAGAGGAGAGGAAGAGGAGGAAGACAGGAGTGGAGAGAAAACATATTTAGTGAGTTAAGAGACAGTTGTAAGAGTATATTGTATACAACTATACACTGTGCTACAATTCTCAGTTACACTCTTGTAAATCCACAGATGTTCTCTGTGGTGGATTTGTATTGTTTTTTGTGCTTGTTGTTTGGCACTTAATTTCATGAAAAGTAGTTAAATATGCTTGTGTTTGTTTTATGATAAACGTTTAGTAACATGCATTCGACAATATGTAGTATATCAGCACGGCCACGGGAACAGTACATCTATTTCTATTATAGTATTATTTGTTGGTGTCAGAATTCACTAGCACCTCCTATAAACAATCAGACCCCCTCATTGCCCCCCCAATAATAATTTTCTGGTGCCGCCGCTGGTGGACAGACATGGCAAAAAAGAGGAAATCAAAAACTCTTAATATATGTTGTGATGCAGCGTTTAGCTGTTTGAGGTGATTTCATTCATTCGGCCACTAACTGGTTTATCTGCGTGTCGTGAGTGTCCATTTAACTGCAGTGACCTTTACATCTGAGCAGAGCAGATGTTACAACACACTGTCAGGACTCGGACGAAAGAGAGGACTCAGATGCAGAAGGGAGCAGGTTGACAGGCTTTATTCTGGTCTTATTTGTAGCTCCTTAGAATGAGTGCAAACAAATCAGTTCGGCTATAAAGACTGTCGTCGGAAGGACGAGGGCTATCAAAACCAACAAAAGAACAACAACTCAATGAAACCAAAAAGTCACTCCCGAAGGAGGAAAAACCTCTAATCTACACTTCTCTTAAGGAAAATAAGCTCTATGAAAATTACAACAAAAAAATCACTCGCTAGGAGGATCAAAGGACAAGGCAGAAGGTAGGATGCACGCGGAGGGACCGAGGCAGACGAAGCCGGACCGCGGCTGGACCGACGAGTCTGGTGACTGGGAATGGGCCCGCGAACCGCGGTGCAGGTCCTTAGCAGACAACCATACCCTTTGGCCGGGCTGGTAGTCGGGGGCAGGCCGTTGCTTGCGGTCTGCCCAGATGCGGTGGCAACGTCTGACCATGGCGTGGGCGGAGGGGACCAACACTTCCAGCTCGTTATCAGGGAAGAGAGGGGGCTGGTAACCAAGAGCACAGTGAAATGGTGAGAAACCAGTGGCTGATGTGGGCAATGAATTATGGGCATACTCAACCCAGACCAGGTGTTTGCTCCATGTAGAAGGGCTCTGGCAGACCACGCACGGGAGGCCGGTTTCCAACTGCTGGTTGAGGCCTTTGGTCTGGCCGTTGGCTTCTGGGTGATATCCCGAAGTCAGGCTGGCTTTGGCCCCGATGAGTCTGCAGAACTCCCTCCAGATCCGGGACACGAACTGGGGCCCCCGGTCCGAGACGATGTCCTTCGGGAATCCGTGGACCCGAAAAACCTGAGTCATCATGACCTCCGCTGTCTCTTTGGCGGATGGCAACTTAGGCAAGGCGATGAATCTGACCATCTAGGTGTTACCTTGTTAGACCGGGAGCCCCGTGACGAAGTCGATGAATATGTCTGCCCACGGTCTGGAGGGAATTGGGAGCGGCTGTAGGAGACCCATGCGGGACCTGGATGACGTCTTGTTCCCGGGCGCAGACCGAACATGCCTCCACGTACTTCCGAACCTCCGGCTCCATGGATGGCCACCAGAACCGCCGGGAAATTACGAACTTCGTCCTTTTCACTCCCGGATGACATGAAAGCAGCGAGGTGTGAGCCCAATGGATCACCTGTGGACGCAGCTCGGGAGGGACAAACAAGTGATTATCAGGGCATCCACTAGGTGACGGGGCACCACCATTAGCTTGCTTTACCTCAGATTCTATTGGCCAAGTCACCGCTCCTACCACACGGTTCAGTGGCAGGATGGTTTCTGGTTGCTTGGCATCAGGCTCGGGGTCGAACAATCGTGACAGGACGTCTGGTTTGACGTTACGGGACCCCGGCCTGTAAGAGAGAAAAGGAAAAGCGGTTAAAGAACAGCGCCCACCTGGCCTGGCGAGAGTTAAGTCTTTTAGCTTTATGTATGTATTCTAAATTCTTATGGTCGGTCCAGACAATGAATGGGTGGTCGGCCCCCTCAAGCCAATGCCTCCACTCGCCAAGGCGAGCTTGACAGCCAACAACTCCCCGTTGCCGACATCGTAGTTCTGCTCTGCCTTGGACAGCCGCCACAACAGGAAAGCACAGGGGTGCATCTTATCGTCCTTCTCCGAGCGCTGGGACAGGATAGCTCCTACCCCCTCGTTGGAGGCGTCCACCTCCACCACAAACTGGCATTGGGGGTCCGGCATGGTGAGAATCGGGTCCATCTGAACCTTTCCAGGGGCTACAATGAAGCCCAGGAAGGAGATGGTATCGGCATGGAACACACTCTTTTCCGCCTTCACATACAGGTGATTTTTTTAATAGCCTCTCTAGGACTTGGGTCACGTGATCTTGGTATGTTTTGAGGTCAGGGGAGTAGATCAGGATGTCGTCTAGATACACATACACAAAGTGGTCTAGAAAGTCTCTTAGGACGTCATTAATTATGGCTTGAAAAACTGCTGGGGCGTTAGTGAGGCCAAACGGCATAACCCTATATTCGTAGTGACCGCTTGGAGTGTTGAAGCCGGTCTTCCACTCGTCCCCCTCTCTTATTCGAATCAGGTGGTACGCGTTTCGGAGGTTTAGCTCATTTAGTGGGCTGTAGTCAATGCAGGGTCTTAAGGACCCGTCCTTTTTCCCAACAAAAAAGAATCCCGCTCCTGCGGGTGATGAGGATGGATGGATCAGGCCGGCTTTGAGCGATGCAGAGATGTATTCCCTCATAGCCTCCCTCTCTGGCGCCGAGACGGAATACAAGCGGCCCTTGGGTATGGTGGACCCGGGGATCAGGTCTATGGCACAATCATAGGGACGGTGAGGTGGGAGCGACAGTGCTTTTGTTTTGCTGAAGACCTCCCGAAGGTGGTGATAGGTGGGATGAACCAGGCTTAGGTCCGGGTACTCTGGGTCTGTGGCGGGGTTGGCAGAAAAAAGGTTAAATTCTTTGACAATTTTGCGTTGATCAGCAGAAGCAATGCAGTTTGTGGTACATCTCACCCCCCATGTTCTGATTTTTCCTGTTTTCCAGTCAATGTGAGGATTATGTCGGAACAGCCATGGCTGGCCCAAGATCAGGGAATGTGAGGGCGAGTTAATTAAATAAAAGCGAATGCTTTCATTTGCATGGGTTCACTGATGTGAGTGATGGCAAACAGCTCTTTGCCATTAAGCGACCTAGCTCTGATGGGATTTGCTAGTTGCTCTGACTCGAGGCCCAATCTTTTGTCCATTAAACTCTCATCTGCCCCCGAGTCAATAAAAGCTTCCAGTTTGGTGGGAGTGCGTAGCATCAGGGTAATGTTCGTGAGTGTGCGTGGCACCGGGTTTAACTTTGACACATGACTCACCCCCTGGGATCCCTTAGCTGGACAGGCACAGACAAGGTGGCCGATCTCACCACAGTAAAAACACCTCCCCTCCAGCTGCCGTCTCCGTCGCTCCGCTGGTGTTAGTCGAGCCCTCCCCAGCTGCATGGGTTCCTCCTCTCGCTGGTAGAGGGGAAGGCGGTGCGTCTCAGACGGTGGTTGAGGGATGGCCGGCCAGTCTGGCGTCGGAGAGTGGGAACCTTCCCGCAACTGCCGGTCTCCCGCTCCGCTGCCGCCTGAGCTGGACGAGCCTGTTGTCCGTCCTGATGGCGAGCGCGATGAGGGAATCCACATCGGCGGGCAGGTCCAGAGGGACGAGGAGGTCTTGTATAGGAGCGGCCAGCCCCTTCACGAACACGTCGTATAACGCAGCCTGGCATAGTCACAAACAGATCCCCCGCCCTGCTTCAGGCTGCTCAGCTCCTGCGCCTTCTCCCTGTCAGAGGAGACCGGGTCAAAAGTTCTGGTTAGAACTTCCTGAAAGTCTTTGAGGGAGTCGCAGATGGCTGAGCCCCGCCCCCACTCAGCGGAAGCCCACGCCTTTGCCTGGTCGGTCAGGTGCGAGACCATGAAGGCTATCTTCTCCCGGTCTGCGGGAAACGCATGGGGCATCAGTTCAAAATGAATAGAACAGTCAATTAAAAATGTTTTGCATAATCCCGGAGCCCCGGTATACTGAGTGGGAGGGGCCAATTTACAATCGGCCCCGCTGACCGGCAGAGAAGGCGTTGGGGGGGCGGTGTTGGCAAGCCAACCGAGCAGGTCTTGCAGCTGGGAGGAGAGGTGGCCCATGTTCGCGGCCATGGCGGTTTGGAACTCCTCCTGGCGATCGAGACGCGCTTTGCTGGGTGCATAGAATCCCCGTCAGACGGTCTCCATCTGCTGGGTCCATTTCTGGCCAGAGTATTCTGTCAGGACTCGGATGAAAGAGAGGACTCAGATGCAGAAGGGAGCAGGTTGACAGGCTTTATTCTGGTCTTATTTGTAGCTCCTTAGAATGAGTGCAAACAAATCAGTTCGGCTATAAAGACTGTCGTCAGAAGGACGAGGGCTATGAAAACCAACAAAAGAACAACTCAATGAAAACAAAAAATCACTCCCGAAGGAGGAAAAACCTCTAATCTACACTTCTCTTAAGGAAAAAAAGCTCTATGAAAATTACAACAAAAATCACTCGCTAGGAGGATCAAAGGACAAGGCTATAAATTAAACTATACTTCACTACTCTCAAGACTAAACTAGCTCTATGGGAAAATACAACATAAACTCGCTCACAAGGAGGATCAGGGAAAAGGTCTGAACTTAACTGCACTTAACTGAACTATGAAAAGGTACAAACAAAGGACGCTCCACAGGGAGGAAAATAAACAAGGCTCTGGAAATTAGCTAACGCTCAAACTAAAACACTGACCAAAAACTTTGCAAAATCAAAATCACTCTTCTTCAGAGGAACAAATAAACAGAATTACACACGTGGCAAAGAGGGCTCAGGAACAAGGCTGTGATAGGTGCTGGAGGTTCGACGGAACAAAATACTCTGGCAACGAGACAAGGGAAGACACAGACTATATACACATTAGGGAAGGGAGCACAGCAGCTGACCAGCAACAAAGACAAGTCACCTCAGCTTTTTATTTCCAGGAAAAGGTCAGAAACCATCAAATCTCTCAACGAAAACTGAAACCGACTTTGACATTCATCTACACTGTCTTTCTGTTTGACCAAAATAGCTCTAGACAGACAGACAGATATTCTCCATCAAACCGAATGATGGCTTCTCACTTTTGTATTTCACTCACGTTTCTCAGTTTGTTGTATATTTCACGGACTGTTAAAAAGCATTTCTCTGATCTTCTCCTCCTCCATGTCTTCTCTTTTCCTTCCCTCTCCCTCTCTTCTCTAATTATTTTGCGCCCTCCCTGTCTCTCCCCCCCCCCCCCCAGATAAAGATTCGGTTGTGTGAGGGTTCAAAGTGCTGGCCACTGAAAATATAACTTCCTTACATCTCAACATCCATTTATTGATTGCATTTTATATTATATATATATATATATATAAGCTGGGATCGGCTCCAGCCCCCCCGTGACCCTGAATACAGGATAAGCGGTAGACAATGGATGGATGGATGGATATATATATATATATATATATATATATATATATATATATAAAACCCCTGATTAACTGCATCATATCTGATATTGGGCCGATACTGACTCAAATAGCTTGATGAGGTATCGTTGAGAAGGGCCAACCTACTTATTTACAATATCCTGGAACTATACTGTTTAGATTTTGACTAATTTTGCTGCATTTAATAGGTTGAATTATAATTCCTGTTAGGTTTGAAGAGCTTTTACCAAGTTGCGAGTGTACAATTTATAATTTAAATGATAAGCAACAATTGACTACATTTATTTCTATATATTTCCATTTACAAAGTTGGGAAAGCAATATTAAAGTCAAACTGATGTTGCCTTACAAATAAAAGAATGATCCCAGGTACTTCCTCACAGTTTGGCTTATAGCTCATTAATTAGATATTTGGTATTGGATCAAAACCTGGGATTGGCCGATACCAAGCCCAGGTATCACTATCGTCTGAACAAGACACAACATAATATTCTGTTGACTCATTTGTTGATCCGTGGCTGTATTACAGTTATTTGCATTATTATAAATGTCAATGTAATTATGCATGAGGATTTCTTACTTTGAGTACAGAATGAGGAAGTTCTGATTTCCCTTCTGCTCTCTGGTAACCTCCTCCTCCTGCAGAGCGTTATGGAGACCTGCAGGGAGAGCTCCTGTGTGTAGAGCTGGAGAAGGAGCGGCAGGGTTTGGGTCTCAGCCTGGCTGGAAATAGGGATCGTTCCCGTCTCAGTATCTTCATCGTGGGACTCCATCCTGGGGGGTTGGCAGCTCGAGACGGACGCATCCAGGTTGGAGATGAGCTGCTGGAAGTGAGTACATCTATGCGACGGATCGCCTTGAATCATTATCCACCCATTGTCTACCGCTTATCCTGTATTCAGGGTCACGGGGGGGCTGCAGCCGATCCCAGCTGTCATTGGGCAAAGGCAGAATACACCCTGGACAGGTAACCAGTCTATCACAGGGCTGACATGTAGAGACAGACAGGTAACCAGTCTATCACAGGGCTGACATGTAGAGACAGACAGGTAACCAGTCTATCACAGGGCTGACATGTAGAGACAGACAGGTCCCCATCCTGCATGTCTCACACGGACTGGAACCCGGGGTGAGGCGAACCACTACACCACAAGCCCATGTCTTGAACATGAAGTTAAAAAAAAATGTCTTACTCATGATGATGGAAATCAAGATTATATATTTTGGCCATATCACAAAGCTCTAAACAAGTGATATCACTGATATCACTCTCATATCATTTGATTGCATCATATATGTGTGTGAGGGGTTTCACATTTATTCATATATTAAACTTAAACTTAAAATACAAGATAGTCTTTCTCACATTTGCCCTCCCCTTCATTACAGCGGTGTAAGATGTTCCCTGTAATATTGATGTTGACACAGAGACATTTGCTTAGATGAAAGACACTTGAGTGAAAAATCCATACTCTGTAATCAAAAGGGGTGTGTGTGTGTGTGTGTGTGTTTGTGATTGTGTGTGTATAGATGAGATGTTGGTGAACATTTGGAGATACTGGTACTCACTCGTTATAGTTTACAGCCTCACAGCTCAATGACCTTTCAGTTAAAGCTTATCTAAATTTACTGTATGTGTGTGTGTGCGTGCGTTTACATAGGAATTGTGGAGGATCATTAAACTGGTGATGTGGACAAAGTTGAAGTACTGAAGATTTGTGTCTGTGTGTTTGTGCTTGTGTGTGGTTGGAGCACTCGGGGCTGTAACCCCCCAAAATTGGATAGTGGATCCAGCAGATTCCAGGATCAACATCCGAGATCTCTATCCAGAGGAGTGCAGTCCTGGGAACAGCTAAGATATTGCGCAGAATCCTCGGGCTCCCAGGCCTCCGCTAGAGGACTGAGTTTGAAGGTGGAACACAAGACTACCCATGGGGCGAGTGGAGAGAACAAAGACAACAAATAACGCAACAACATCGTCATTCCATACATTGCGGGGGTCTCTGAGAAACTCAGGAGGATATTTAACAAACACCACATTTCCATGCACTTCCCAGGCACAATGTGGTGTGTGCAGTTCAATGCAGTGAGAGACCTGTACATTGGGGAAACAAAAAACTGCACAATGTTCCTCAAGGCAGGACTCAACCGTCCATCTGCTTCTTAAGGACAGGGGACACTCATTTTGAGGACACCAAAGTGGGACTTTGGTGATGATGGAAATGTATTGACTCTGAAAATCATTTCAATCAGTTGCATTCTGGCCAAGGAAGAAAGCTGGTTTGAGAGAAGGATTAAACTATGGCTACTCAGAGCCATAACTGGTGTTTCTGGGCCTCCCTCTTGTATTGAGCCATGTGCCTACTCATCTTAGCCGCAATGATGCCTGACAGGAGCCTCCATGTTGTGCAGAGGCAGATAGTTGTTGGTAGTGGGAAGAAACCACTCCTTTCTGCAGGTCCTTCTTGATCAGGACTGTCTTGCGTTAGGGTTATCCATACTGGGTGAGTCCCATCCATCAGCACTCGGATAATTTGTGCTTGCAGATGTTCGTTGATTGCAGTTACTTTCTTTACCCAGTAGGTGTTGATCTTATCAGGGCCTGATGCTGTCCAACTCTTCATACATGACACTTTATTATTTCATTTTTCAACCATTGTCATGGTTACTGGGTCTCTTCAGGTTTCCAGAGCTGTGAGTCTTTGTGTGGCAGACTCCTGTGTCTCCGGGATGGAAGATTTGGTGTACTTACTAGATAGTTCTTTCCTAGCACCTTTCTGTAGCTCTGATAGCTGACTAACTTACCTCTGTGTTGCCGTGATCTTAGCCTTCAGCCCCCTTCTCAATGGGGGATACTGCTTCATATTGCTTATGCTGTTCATCTTGTAGCCAAGCATCCTGCACCACTGTTGCTGTAATGTATATCAGCTTGTTAGTCATGATCAGTGTTGGGCAAGTTACTTCAAAAGTGTAATGCATTATTTATTACTTGTTACTGTCATTTCAAAGCAATTAGTTACATTACAATATGTCTTTGAATTGTAAGGCATTACACTACCTTTACATTACTTTTGCATTACTTTTCGCCAAAATAAAAGGAAATATGGATTTTTTGTTCTCAATAGATCTTCTTGTGTTCAATGCAGCTCATTACACAGCAGGATGTGATGTTTTTCGCTTCAAAATAAAAGAACGAAAAACGGAAAATGACTCGTATCCCGTTATTCGTTTAAAAAAGGGAAAACGAGAAACGGAAAACGACTCGTTAACTGATATTAGATATTGTGTTCATGAATGGGATTCGGGGATGAAATAACAGGGCCATTTTTCATTCCGGATTTGCCGTACGTCTTTTTTAATGACCCGGAAGGCGCTGTGTTATGCCGCGAAATTACCTGAAAGCCTACCTGAGACATTTAGGGGAGCTCTAAAACACTGTTCATAAACGCTCTGACAGCGTCTGACGCTCGCGTTTTGAAGTAAGCCTACTGTTTTAAACTCGCACCAAAAGCGTTATGACGCGGACATAAAAGCAGTTCAAAACCGACGGGGAGAATCGGAGCCCCCGCCTTCGCCGCCGCCCCTCAGCTGTTGATCCTCGGTGTGCCGGGTCGGCTGCGCTCTGACCGACCGGGAGCCGCTCCGTGAGTCGGTGTCCAGCTCATGGAGCCTGCTAACAACGGCGCTTAATTAACATAGTGTGGAGTTACACGGACCGGCTTTCACACTTTTCCAAAAGTGGAGCGTATGCCCATCTCGTGTTTGCGAATGTAGAGTCAATTGATTTCGGGTTTAAAATGCATTGTAACGCGCGTTACTGAGATTTGTACAGAGTAAAATATTACCAGTTTTTTTTTTGTAATGCCTTACATTACCGCGTTACAGCAAAACGTAATGCATTACAGTAATGCATTACTGTTGTAACGCGTTACTCCCAACACTGTTGATGAAGACAACAATGCTGCCCAATGAAAGTCTGCTAGAAAATATCCTTGCAGCACTACATACTATCCCTACTGGTATCATAATCTCCAGTTGTGACAGCAGTTTGCGGACATTGTAGCTAAAAGTTGTTTCTTAGTTAGCTAGTTGGGTTTAGAAGCATCCATTGGTCCTGCATCCTCTTCCCACTGCATATCTCACCTCTCACTGGGGCTGCTCTTGTAGTAACATTCCAGCTTCACACTGCCTGTGATATGACTGAATATACGACTTTATCATCATTTGTGTTATTGGTTTCAGGGATATTATTTATATATTTCTGTTTTTTTTTTGTAAGATCAACAACCACATTCTTTATGGACGGAGTCACCAGAATGCCTCGGCCATCATTAAGAGCGCCACCTCCAAGGTGAAACTCATCCTGCTCAGGTAGGACTACAAGGCATGCTGAAAAACTGTTTTCCATACATTCAAATGTTCTACATTATAAATACACAATCTATGTTTTTAATTTCCAAAATGTGGGCTGTTTATCCAAATTGAGTTTCATGTGAATAGTCTACTGATGAGATCATTCCTAATCATTAATTTAGTAGGTAGTATGCAGTACATACTGAGTGAGTGATTTCAAACACAAGCTGGGTATCATTTGAACATTTTTGATACAGATTCCGATCATTTTTAATAACTTCATAGCCAGTTAGTAGACAAGTAGTAGTACAACTATGTTTCTATAATGACTACTGCTCATTTCTCTATATGTAAAACAGTTTCATATGTAAATATGAAATGGAAGTTTAGAAAATTAACAGTCTGTCATTATGAATGGCAAGATGTATTAGGCATTGTTAACTAACATATTGGCAACATAAAAATAAATAAACACTCAATCTACCTACCTAAAACCCCTACCTACTCTGTTCTCAAATATAACACTTTACAGGTTCTCCAAATATTTATTATGAGCCAACTTTCTCAATCCACATGAACCACTCTTCAAATCCACTACACAGCACTTATTTAAAAAGAAAATACA
Organism: Eutrigla gurnardus; assembly: GCF_963514095.1. Classification (NCBI taxonomy): domain Eukaryota; kingdom Metazoa; phylum Chordata; class Actinopteri; order Perciformes; family Triglidae; genus Eutrigla; species Eutrigla gurnardus. Next base: position 1,731,043 of record NC_139920.1, read on the forward strand.
TTACTTTGATGTTGATAACGTTTGCCGACAAGCAATCTAGCATATCAATGTTTTTTTTTAAATGGAGATGCACATGAATATAGAGGAAACACTGTCCATACTTTGCATCACATGTTCAAACATTTGATCCATAGCTTGTGTACTTCAGCTGCTGATAAATGATGGATTAACATGTTTGTGCATCAGGTTATTGTTGCAGCTCATGAGGCTCAACTGATGAGAGGTTAACGTCACGTTGACTTAGTGGTATCAGGTGAAGTTGGATCTTAGTAGTTTTATGAGGCTGCGTGTTTATTGATTGTTCAATCTTTGTTTTTTTATACTCAAATTTTCCATCCAGCGAGCCACCAGCGTTAATGCGTTAAAAGATAAAATATAAAAAAATTAATTCCCCAAATTAATCGTTTAATTATCGATTAATTAAATTAATCACTTTAAAACGTTCATTTTGACAGCCCTAATCTATACATATTCATCAGCTCCAACCTGGGGTCCGTTTCACAAAGCAGGTTTAGTGAAAACCTTGAGTTAGTTAACCCTGAGATGAGGGAAACTCTGATTTTTCGGTTTCACAAAGCCAGTTCAGCATAAATCTGAGTCAGTTACCCGGGTAACATACTCCGTGAACCTAACCTGCTCGCTAGCAGGTTTGCTTCAACAAACCGTGAGTTTCTCCCAACATGCCTCCGCCTTTTTCCGGAATCTGAACCAACTCTGAAAAAATGTGCCGTCCTTTCATCGTCAACCTAATCGATATGGAAATAAAAGTGATTCTATCAGCTTTGCGTCGGGAGAGGATTTTGATTACCTTTCCTTCCAATCACATTAGATATTATCTAAACAATATTCTCCGACATTTTCAACATTTCATATCACGGACATAATCCGCAACCAGATTCTTTGCGGAGCTTTTGCGAACGGGAGATTTATGAAATGTTTAAGTACATTTCTGTGTTGAAATATCTGCTTATATTTACTGTTTAATATGTGAAATATGATTAAAATCATTTGCCTTAGTCAACGTATTTGCGCAATATTCTTATGCTTAATTTTCAACTGAAGCCACTTTATTTCTGTGTCTGGGGGGATTACACCCAATGAAAATGATAATTCATTCATTGCGCTACTTGGTGAACTACGGGAATTGAACCGCTGTCACCTGCACCATGGGCAGCGTTGCTAACCGTTACACCACAGTGTCGCCCTGCAAAGCTGAAAATGAACACATATTACCTTTAGATCAATTGACTGTTTCATTCAGTTATACACATTAGATCGGGCAGTAATTGTCTGCCACGCCAACTATCGCTACTTTGCTGCAGTTACGTTGCTCCGCTTTCTCAGGATGAGCTCGTTTTCGCCATAAACACTCGGTAATATCTAATAACTCTCTCCCGGTTGCCATGGTGAATCGTAGTATCGGAGCTCCATTGATGATGGCTTTGTAGAGTCGGCAGGCACGCGCGTAACTCAGAGTTTACATACTCAGAGTTGACTTAACTAATTCAAAACCGCTGTTCTGAAACCGAAAACTCAGAGTTGCCCATCTCAGAGTTGGTCAACTCAGAGTTCAGGGTTAGGTTCAGAGTTTGTTGAACCTGCTTTGTGAAACGGGCCCCAGGCCATCTCCCCAGCAACACTTTCCACCTCCTTCTGGGGGATTCCGAGGCATTCCCAGGCTTTTGGGCTGTATGTTCCCTCCAGTGGTCTAGTCTAGCTGCTGCCCATTTGGATGTGCCAGGAACACTTCTAACAGGAGGCGTCCTACTGAGGAAGCTCATTTCAGCCGCTTGAAAGACCTCATCTTTCGGTCACTACCCAAACTCATGACCACAGGTGATGGTTGGAATGTAGATTAACTGGTAAATTGAGAGCTTTGCCTTCTGACTCAGCTCCTTGTTCACCACAATGGTCCGGTACAACGCCTGCATCACTGCTGCCACTGCACCAAACTGCCTGTTCATCTCATGAATAATTTTTCCTTCACTCGTGAACAAGACCCCAAGATACTGACTCACTCTCAATCCGGAGGGTGCAGCCCACCGGTTTCCAGCAGAGCACCATGGCCTCAGACTTGGAGGTACTGACCCTCATCCCAGCTGCCTAACATTTGGTTTCAAACTACCGCTCTGAATGAGCCAACAGAAACACTACAACAAAAACAACAAAAACAAAAACAACATTGACATTAATTTCAGCAGAATGATTACATTTCTGTGACTAAGTCCTCCCAGCAGCAGCTGCAGCTTCTCTGGCATTCATAACCTCCTCTGCACTCATATTCTGCAATGCCATTTTTGCTATTGAAAACATAACACAAAAAAGAAGACAAGATTTGAGAGTGACAGTGCACACCACAGCTGAAGTAGAACAGCATATTAAGTCTGTCACTGTTATGTCAATGGGATGAGGTACAACAACAGCTGGTTAGATAAGGTTGAAAGTTGGCCAGAGGACCCAGAGAGAACAGTCAGACTGTCACTGATGTTACAGGACAGGAGTGTTTTTCTAAGCAGGTGGAGGCAGAAAGGCTCTGGATGGATTGGTGTTTTCAGAGAGACAAGAAGAACGTGAAGTGTTTCTTAAACAGAAACATCTATTAAAATGCTGCTGAGAAGATTTGTGCTTTTTCTGTTATTTGGTCTGAAGCCTCCTTTTCTGTGAATATAAGCAAGTTCACAGCTGTGAACTCATTTAGCAGCAGCTTTTAGCCAACAGCTGCTGGAGCTCCACAACCAACACCAACTACATTTCCTGTGACTTCTTTGTTATCACTTTCTCTGATTCTCTGGATTTGATCAAATGGAATTGTATTGATGCAGAGATTGTGATCAGAGAAGCTGAAACCAGTCGAACACCTTTCAGAAGACGCTCCAGCTCCTGATGCTGCAGCAGCTGGAAGCTTCCTGAATGAAAACCAATAGCAAACATCGATCAAAACTATCAACGATAGTATCGAAGTGCAGAAGTTTTCTTCTTCTGATCTTTTTGTCAAACAGCTTCAGAGCCAACTTCGATTTACATTTTGTAGATCAAACCAAGATTTGATGGATTTTTCTTTTTTTCCCAATTCCTCAGTTTTCCCTGGTACCGTCAGCAGAAATGCAGACTTATAGAAAATGTAAATAAAGTGCTCAAAATGTCTCAGAGAGACGTAAAGCATGCGATGATTCGATAGTGGGACAGAACTAAACCATCATGGACTTTCTGGGAACGCACCTCAAAGTCTGTGAGTGTGGACGTTGGGATTGTGCAAATTTTGGCAAATAAATTGATTTACTTAGCGACAAGCTCGCTTCATCCCCCTAGTTTTTGACACTGACTGTGACACTAAAGTGTAATAATCAAGTAAAGTAATGTGATAATTTGTCAGTGCTTTTGAAATTTTCTTACCCATAGTAGATAAAAACTATATATCAGTGGCTGATTAGTCCATGCATGCTGTGCCCTTGTAGCTCGCAGGGCATACCATTAAGTTTGCACCACAGCGGCCCATGTTTAAGTACGGTCCAGGGCTGCATGTTATCCCCTATCTCCCCCTGCCTTTCCTGTCTGTCTATCTCTGTCAAATAAAGTCAATCAACAATCTTTTTAAAAATCCTTTCAGTCTGGGAATTCACACTCAGCTGGAACAGCAGTTAGATTTGTGTAAGGCTGTAACACGTCACTGAGCTCTCACTGGAGTGTCGTAGGACGTGACTTGATGCAGTAATATGTCTCCACCCTGAGAGCATTTAGCTCGAGTCTGGTCTGACTCTGATAGAGTCACTCTCCAAACAGAATTCTGTCTGTCTGATCTGAAGCAGTAAGAGAGACAAAGCTCTGTGTTCAGCATCAAGCTGTCACAGAGCTCTCAATTTAAGAGGAAGCTGGATTTGGACCTAATGAAAGTTGACAGGAGGAGACAATACTTCACTTTCATGATGAGTCCTTGGAGACGGAAGAGAGGAACATCAGACGGGAATTCTTTGCAACAGGTTAAACTGTGCTGGCCCTCCTCCCCCTCCTCAGCTGCAGGAATGAACTTTCTTCTGCAGGGATTGATTTACAGCTTGAATCAAGGAGCTGTGCTATATTTTACAAAGGTCTCATTAAGACCAGAGCCTCTGATCAGGATCTCTGTCAGACAGGATTTAAACTGCAGGAAGGCTCAGACTCTGCTGCAAAGAGGATAATCACTCTCAAGCTTTCTTTTTATCTGCCGAGTTTATAGATTTTTCATCCACTGGGGTAAAAACTGTTGTTTTACCTGATACAGAGTTACAAGTCCACATTAAAACTTATGAGCAAATAACATAAGAATTTACAGGGAAACAGTTTTGGGAAGGTAGCATATAATCTATGTTTATTTCTCATTTCAAAAGTGAGTAATAATTTGTTAACAAAATGAGACGGCTACTGCATAAAGGTGACAGGAAGGGAAAAAAAGAGCTCAAACTCCCTAACTGGTGGAATAGGCTTGCCTCGCTGCGTTCCCAGGGCACAGGGCCACCGCTGAGAAAAGAAAAGAGTGAGTCTTCCAGGGAAACTGACTTATTTACCCTCACTGAACCGAAGGCTACACAGGTGAAGGAAAGTATGCAACCTCTCAAACCATAAAATAAAAGATCAAAAATAGGTACTGAACAGACCAAAACTAACAGAGAAAATATTTAAACTAAAATGTGCCAGCCAGCATGGCACAAATGGGCAGGCTTTTATACTGGGGGGGGGGGGCAGTCAATCAGTCACTCCCATTCAGAATCCTTGTAACGCTCAGTCTCCACTTACTGGGAACATAGAGAGACAGAGCAGGCAAAACAGAGCATAGGACAAATACACACAATTCACAACCCTGTAACATACAGTCTAAAACAAGGTTGTAACAGTGTAAATGTGAAAATAGCTGTATAAAATCCTTCCAGTTGAAAATATTTACTGATTTACACTGTATAATTTGTTGAGAACAAAATGACGCAATAACGGTCAGTGTAAACGTCTTCAACCCATTGAGGGCTGGAGTCAAAAGCACAATGAAATCAAAGCATAATAAGATGCAAGCAGCATTCACCGGGTCCTTGCACCTTCATGAACTCTCATCGTGCATAACAATGCACATTTGCGTTACAAGAACTTTATGTAAATGGAAAATCGTGCATGATGTCATGGTTTGTCCTTAAACGAAAACCATTTTTTTCTCAACATTTCATCATTAAAGTGTAAGACCGGCAAAAATGGACCCCATAGTCTTTTTGGCCATGAAAAAACATAAAATAAGCCACCCAGACATTTTTTTTCAGTGATCACCCATGTGTCGAGAAAGCCTCGAAAGACGCTAACAGCCCCATAGCGCTAACACTGATTAGATTGGGGCGATGCGCCTAACGCATCCACAACGGCATATTTTAACCACTAATATTGCACAAAATAGCACCAAACTTCTTCAGTAGCATGATAAGGGTCCTTACACATAAAACCAACACCAACAACGTAGGTAGCGAACCCGGAGTTTATGGGAACCATTGGAAACCATTGATTTAAATGTTAGTAGTGTAGTGTATTGTATTTTTTTATGTAAACCTTGTCTGCATCTGCACAGTATAGCTGTAATATAAGCTCCCTCTGAAATGAGGTAGCATATAAGTACAACATTTCACTTTAATATAGTATTTCAGTTAATTAACTTAATTACTTTCCGCAATAGATTTTTGACTAAACTAACCAGGTTACGACCTTCTCTCTGGGCTAAACAGAACCATAAAACAGTTTAACACTGCCGTCACAACCAGCTGGTATATTACAATAAGATCAGATATTTTACTTAAAACAAACCTAATATCTTGTAAGTGAATACTAATACATTTCCTCATTTTGTTCATTAAAAACAGGGAGAGAAAGCTGTAATTTCTGAGTGTTTATTTTCGGCATGATGTTTTCAACGAGGGTGGTTTGTTGATATCAATGCTGTCTTTTCCCTAAATGACATGTTGTTGTACCAGTACAGTATATTGGACTCTGACCGAAGAGGATTTTTGTTCTAGATTATCAATCAATCTTTATTCCAGACACAGGGGCGGTCCATAGAAGATACATAAAAAAAAGACATACAGACATATAAATATATATTATAAATATAATATATTAGGTAGTAATGCATATCTAAAAAGTTATAGACAGTCCATAAAAATGTGGCAAGGGCAGCTGTAAGCCCCTGCCAGCAAATGTAACAACGCCACTCTGGGAATTTCACCCAGAGAATACCAACTTAGCACACAAGTTCTAATACAGAGAAAAGGAGCAAAGATGGGAGTTCCAGTTCAAACAGCTTTTTACTTTTTATTTAGACAGCAGATCAATTGGTGGCTCTAATGAATAAAGATTTTTAAAAGATGAGATCCTGTTAAAAGTCAATTGTTTTATTACAAAAATATACTTCAAAATCCTAAAAAGTTACCAGTGCAGGGGAGAGGGTGTCAGAGAGACCCACAGGAGGGAGTACGTGAAGGGAAAGGGGGAAGGGAGGGGGTCACCACCACCGGGCACCGGAAAGAACAAGCTGCTCACACTGCAACGCAGAAGACACACAGATTAGTCATGCATTTTATATGAAGGCATTTAAAGCTCACTTCTACTATAAAAGAGGACACAGCAAAGTTGCATGCAATAGACCCAGAAGGGGGGGGGGACCCTGCACCCAGTGACCCCCACCTGTACGCCTGTGACAACCCACCTGCACTGGTACTAAACACCACTCAAAATGTCAATGGTTCAGATATTTAGTCACCACAAGCCTTCTCTCCAACACAGTTCAACTAAATTAAATAAATAAACCAAAAATAGAACAGTTTAAAGCAAACCAAATAAACACAAGAAAAAGGTGGGCAAGAAAACAGCAGTAGCCAGAGCTCCTCCTTTGCCAGAACCACAATTGGATCACGTGGGGTTCTCCATCATATTCCCATTCCTAGTATGAAAGGCATGTATATTAATCCATTCAAGGGGGCATATAATATGCAACATCTCCACAGCCACAGTCCATTATCCCAAACTGGACATTTAAATACAATAAAGAAACCGCATACCTGAGGGTTGCAAGTTACGCCAAACAACTTAGGTGCATAGGCTAGCACTAAGTTCACCACATTCCTCTCACTAATGCCGCACTGCGTGGGGGAAGGGAGGAGACGCCACCACTACCTTGCTTTAGCTCTCTTGTTACCGCAAACACCTGCAGACACCAGGGAGATACCTCATAAAGAGAGAGCTAACAGTATGTATGTGACAGACTACCAAAAACTACATACCTTAGTTGAACATTAGCATCCCTAAAGCAATGTGGTGTTGGGACAGAGCAAAGAAAGCCTGCTGCTGGCTGCTTGCAGATATCTTTGAACAAAGAGCCAAGTGATTGGGTCACCTGGCACTAATCACTGATTGCAAGGTGTGGCTGAAACAGGAAGGGGGAGGGGGAAGTCTACCTGTCACAATCAGTCTACCTGTCACAATCTACCCCCCTCTTTCTATCGGCGTCCCGCCGGTAACAAAGTACCAGCAGGGCCTCAGAGCCTAGTTCCAAAGCCTAGAGATAGCGGAAATCATATTACCAGACCCAGGGACCTGAGAGGTTGCAACCCCAATCCCTCTCCTCCTCGCCGCCACAGGAAGATGGTGTAGGTTTGTGTGCCTCCCTGCTGTCTCACGGTGGCTTCTACGAAGAGAGGCTGCACTAGATCCTTCCATAGGGTCAGCAGTCTCCATATTTACTGGGGAAGTGGTGACAGCAATAGGCCCCCCTGGTGTTGATAACCGAGGAGGGGAAACAGGGTTATCAAGGGTAACAGTTACTGTTTGAGGAATAATCCACCACTCGCCACTCTGTTCGTTATTCCTTTCGCTCGTGCAGGGTATCCCTGGCCCCACAGAGTCAGGCTCACAGGGAGGAGGGGTGGTTAGAGGAACTGGTCGCAGCAGAGTTCGATGGACATGTTTGACCTTTCCCAGATTGTCCAGGGGTGCTACAGAATACACGGCTCCTCCTTCTTGGGGTGCCTTAACGACCGTGTACTTCCTAGGGCCCCAAGCATCCTGGATCTTCGCTCTACCTCGCACACTATTGTCTCGCAAATATACCACTTCACCCTCGGTCAGGCTGCCACCAGATAACCGTTGGTCATGCCGCTCCTTCCTGTGGCGAGCTGCTGCTTGAATTCGTTCCTTGGCACCATCAAAGGCAGCCTGAAGGCGTATTTGATGTTCCTGCAACCAGTTGTTGACTGCACCCCTGACTGGTTCCTGAATCCTGCCAAGGAGAAAATCCACAGGGAGTTGGGGTTCTTGACCAAACATTAAAAGATATGGTGACTCACCCGTGGTTTGATGTGTGGTGGTATTATAGGAGAAGGTTACATGCGGGAGATAGTTTGGCCAATCCAACTTCTTGGCAGGTGGGAGGGCCTGCAACAGGCCATGTAAGGTCCTATTGAACCGTTCGCACTGACCATTTCCCTGCGGATGATATGGGGTGGTGTGCGTCTTCTGTATGCCATAGAAACTGCAAAGCTGCTGAATTAACAGGCTTTCAAAGTTCCGACCTTGATCAGAATGTATTCGAGCTGGCACCCCGTATCTGTAAAACCATTCCCGGACGAGCGCCCCTGCCACGGTGGAAGCTCTTTGATCACGGGTGGGTACAGCTTGCGTGAATTTAGAGAAGACATCAGTCATAATTAGGACTTGTTCTCTTCCATCGCGAGAACGTTCTAACAGAGAAAAATCGATGGCTAGGATCTGGTTTGGTCGGGAAGCCAAAAGGTGACCCATGGGTGTTCTCACAGCAGGGTGTACAGGTTTGGCCAGGATGCATCTTTCACATTTTTGACACCAGTCCTTGATATCCTGATACAAACCTGGCCAATAGCACCGCTGTCTCACCAGATCAGTGGTTCTCTCCACTCCCTGGTGTCCATGGCCCTGATGTAGTTGTTGGAGGACCTCCTCTCTTAGGGAGGCTGGTAACAGCAGCTGGTAAATTTCTTCCCCGCCATCAGGACGAAGGACACGGCGATATAGGAGCCCCTCTTTCTCCACCACTCGATTCCACTGACGTACCAGTTCCCGTACTGGTCTTGAGAGGGTCTGACGTTCCTCCTTGTCCGGAATGCGGTTACGACGCCAGAACTGGAAAAAAGCTCCCAACACAGGGTCTGCCTGCTGAAGGGTGAGAAGATGGTCTGCAGAATGAGAAGGGAGGACAGACATTGCCATTTGGATTACCTGCAATGGTTGCACAGTCTCCTGGCTCCTCAGGGTCTCCGGAAGAGCCGTTCCAGGGAGGGCTGTCTCCAATTCAGGGGGTGTATTAGCACTTTGGCGCTGCCTTTGCATAGGACGGGACTGGGGGCGCGGTTGCTGAAAAGTGACCCTTTCATTTTCACAATTACGAGCAAAATGCCCTGGCTGCTGACAGCGTCTACAGGTAACAGGACCATTATTAGGAGGCTGGGACCATCTGGGAGAGTTCTGTAGCTGTAAGAGGTGTGTAGAGAGTTGATTAATTTGTTCTTGTTGTTTCTTTAGCATCTCTTTTATCTCAGCCATCTCGCTTTGAGATGGCACACTGTCCTGATCGGATACTCTTGAAATGTGGGCAGCACAAATAGAGGGAACCGAAAAGCTGCGTGGTCTACATCCTGGTTGGCTACCTTCCCTCTCCCATCGGATTGCCTCACCTCGCACATCCAGGAGGGTCGCTGCTGGCTTGGCACGTACAGCCTGATTTAAAGCCCTTCAGAGATCTGGATCATTAACATGCTCAACAAACTGATCTCTTAAGAGGGTAGCAGAGTTAGGCAGGGCCTGAGGAGCGTTTCTCATGATTTTTTCCATAAGCTCAAATAACGCATGAGAGTATTCTTGTAATGACTCACCCTCTAGCTGTTTTCTGGAGAAGAAATCCTTCTGTAAAGCAACGTACGATAATGAACATCCATACACTTCCTGCAATATAGACAACACTTTCTCTGGATCCTCCCTATCTTGCTTAGGCCTATACTTTATCTCATCTTTGACAGATCCTACCAAATGATCAGAAATAAAGTATGCCTGATCTAGAGGGGCTAGATGCCTGACCCGCATGCTGGCCCGAACCTCTTCAACCCATTCTACTATACCCATACCCACATTCCCACTAAACACGAGACACTTTCTCTCTCTGGGCACATAGAGGAGGCGTTCAGGGGCTGCAGCCGGGTGGCCAGCAGACCCAGAAGGGACAGGAGACCCGGAAATGGAGCTTGGAGGGGGAGGTCGTGCCGAAGAAAGCTCCCGTGTCAATTGTTCATTTTGAGCCCTGAGTTGTATTACTAGGTCCCGCAAGTCCTGCTGTTCGTCCTCCATATCTGTGGAGTAGAGTCAGTGGCTGGATTAACAGCAAAAGTCTGCAGCAGGGGTGAAGACTCTTCTCCCAAAGAGGTGCCTCTTCCGAGTAGAATCCGAGGCCAACTGCTGTTTTCTTGCCCAAACAAAAAAAACAACAAAATACTAAAAGGTTATTAATCTTAAAAAGACCAAACAGATCATATAATCATCATATGTTGAATGTAGGAAGAAACATTTAACATGGTAAAAAAACAAACTGAAAGAAGGTACATAGGAGCACACGTCTCTGCTTTAAAAATAATCCTGTCAACAACGCCAAATTGTGGCAAGGGCAGCTGTAAGCCCCTGCCAGCAAATGTAACAACGCCACTCTGGGAATTTCACCCAGAGAATACCAACTTAGCACACAAGTTCTAATACAGAGAAAAGGAGCAAAGATGGGAGTTCCAGTTCAAACAGCTTTTTACTTTTTATTTAGACAGCAGATCAATTGGTGGCTCTAATGAATAAAGATTTTTAAAAGATGAGATCCTGTTAAAAGTCAATTGTTTTATTACAAAAATATACTTCAAAATCCTAAAAGGTTACCAGTGCAGGGGAGAGGGTGTCAGAGAGACCCACAGGAGGGAGTACGTGAAGGGAAAGGGGGAAGGGAGGGGGTCACCACCACCGGGCACCGGAAAGAACAAGCCGCTCACACTGCAAAGCAGAAGACACACAGATTAGTCATGCATTTTATATGAAGGCCTTTAAAGCTCACTTCTACTATAAAAGAGGACACAGCAAAGTTGCATGCAATAGACCCAGAAGGGGGGGGGGACCCTGCACCCAGTGACCCCCACCTGTACGCCTGTGACAACCCACCTGCACTGGTACTAAACACCACTCAAAATGTCAATGGTTCAGATATTTAGTCACCACAAGCCTTCTCTCCAACACAGTTCAACTAAATTAAATAAATAAACCAAAAATAGAACAGTTTAAAGCAAACCAAATAAACACAAGAAAAAGGTGGGCAAGAAAACAGCAGTAGCCAGAGCTCCTCCTTTGCCAGAACCACAATTGGATCACGTGGGGTTCTCCATCATATTCCCATTCCTAGTATGAAAGGCATGTATATTAATCCATTCAAGGGGGCATATAATATGCAACATCTCCACAGCCACAGTCCATTATCCCAAACTGGACATTTAAATACAATAAAGAAACCGCATACCTGAGGGTTGCAAGTTACGCCAAACAACTTAGGTGCATAGGCTAGCACTAAGTTCACCACATTCCTCTCACTAATGCCGCACTGCGTGGGGGAAGGGAGGAGACGCCACCACTACCTTGCTTTAGCTCTCTTGTTACCGCAAACACCTGCAGACACCAGGGAGATACCTCATAAAGAGAGAGCTAACAGTATGTATGTGACAGACTACCAAAAACTACATACCTTAGTTGAACATTAGCATCCCTAAAGCAATGTGGTGTTGGGACAGAGCAAAGAAAGCCTGCTGCTGGCTGCTTGCAGATATCTTTGAACAAAGAGCCAAGTGATTGGGTCACCTGGCACTAATCACTGATTGCAAGGTGTGGCTGAAACAGGAAGGGGGAGGGGGAAGTCTACCTGTCACAATCAGTCTACCTGTCACAAAAAGTTCAGGTATTCACATAAAGACTGCGACGCCAATGGTTTCACAGTGTAGAGGTAAATTTGACTGCACTCATCGCAGGATTCACTAAAGCTTCAATTATGCTATTGCTAGACACAATTAACCTACACATACATCTGTACATAAGATTCCTGAGTACAGCAGGACATGAGGGAACATCAACTTGCAAAAAGAGATGGCTAGCACTACTCCATCTGGGCACTTTGAGTAGCGGCCTCATTCCATCATTATATGCCACATGGAGTTTATGAATGCTTTTACTCTTGTATCTCCTCCACAGATGGGCAGTGTACATCGGGGTAGAAAAAGCTTTAAAAAGTGCTACTTTCACATAGGATGAACACATGTAAAAAAATGTTATAAGCATATTAGCTTGTGCAATCACCATACGATACTGTCTATAAATGTCACAGTCATCAGACAGATCATCTGTTATGTAATGTCCCAAATTTAGTCTCATTGCATATGTTGAGGACCGTGCCAGACAAGAAGAAATTAGGAGTAGGCAGTTTCTTATCAGCCTTACTTCTAATGATCATATCTTCAACAGCTGTTGAAACCCAGCGCTATATGGACACAGGACCACCAAATCATCTGCATACATCAGGTGATTGATGATGCAGTCACCAATCATGCAGCCTGTTTTACAGCTGTTTAGAAGCTTTGACAAACCATCCATATAGACGTTAAAGAGATAAGGGACAACAAACTCCCCTGCCTGACTCCATTTCCAACTTTGAATGGGTCAGACATGTTGTTACCCCATTTCACAAACATAGACTGTTGCCCATACCAGTAAACAAGGATTCTAATTAGAACCTTGGGAAATCCTCTATTAAGTAGTTTTAGGAACAATTTCTCATGATTTACACGATCAAAGGCCTTAGAGGCATCAATAAAGCACATAAAAATTGCAGCAACATAATAGAAAGCATTGAGTCAGGTAAAAATCCATGAATTAGAAAACCAATGAAGCAGTATAGAAAGTAATGGAGTTTCCTGCTTGCGTATTATAAATGCTCCGCAGTGATCTTGTCCGTACCACATGTCTTATTGTCTTTCAATGACATGACTGCATTAAATATCTCATGTGGAGAGACAACAACATCCTCATTATCCTGTGTAACCCCTATAAAAATACAGGCTTACTAAATGTATTTGTTATGGATTAATGTTCAACAGTTAATTTTTTTTGTTGTTTCATGAAGAGAGTTGTAGTTGCCTGATGTGACCACAGGAGGGTGTTTTATGCATGCTGGGAAACAGACGGACTAGAATTTCTCCGACACGGATGCTGCCGTGAAAAATTGCAGAGCAAGATTGTGGATGTGTTGTGAAAGAGTACGGTTTTATTTTCACAGTACGACTGTACGTTTTTTTACGTTTTCCCGAGGGAGTGCCCGCACAACTGTAGCCGGAGCAGATGATCAACCAGGTTTTTCAACCGAGGCCTGCCGGGGTCGAAGGGGAAACCACCTTCACCTTCATCGCTGCATGAAGAGTCGCATGTACTTGGAGCCTGAGCAGCGCAGCAACCATCCATTACACACACACATACACTGAAAAGACTTGGAGTGACACGAATACGGATTCGCCTTAACTTTTGACTGGACACATTGAACTTTACCATCAGAACAGCTACAAGCTGAGAGGACAATTTATTTTATTTTTGTTTATTATTTTTTATTTTTTATTCCATTGGGGATTTTGAATCTCAACTGTTCTCAACTTGATTTTGATGTTTTAAGAAAAAATATACTTGTGTTTACTACATACATACTTACTTTCCCTCGCTCCTTGAGACGAATTAGAACACAGTGTTCATCTTAAGTGATCTTAGTAAATCACAGAGGGTTACACCTGTAATTTGCCCACTACAAAGGCGTTACTCTTAACACAGTTAAACAGCTCACTGTAGTGCTCCTGCCATAGCTTGGTGATTTCATTGACACCACTGACACCATTAATATTAGTTGGTAATGATGTTTTGCATGTATTTAATGTCTTGATTTCTTTCCAAAATTCCTTGTGATTATTATCATGCAGCTTCCTTGCAAGAGAGTCAGACCTCAAGGTATTTTCATGTGACTTAATAAAACGTAAGGCATATTTAAACTTTGTATTTGCCCTTTTCTTAAAGTCAAATAAGGGGCCTTGCCTGATTTTACCTGCAACAGCCCAAGCTTTAAAAGCCCTTCTAGCTTCTGCATGAAGCTCGCTTACCAAATCATTCCAGCCTGGCTTGATGCTGTGAGAGCTGGTTTTACACAATGACCCACTTGAGGCAAGGAGAGACACACAATATGCTCATACATATCACATAAATCAGTGCTATGTTGAGGGTTCTTGCAATTATTGCAGAAAACATTACTAATGAAATGGTTAAACTTAAGAGATGGTTTGATGAAAACAAGCTTTTGTTCAATTTGAAAAAAACTAAATTTATGGTTTTTACAAATCAAAAAAAGGATGAAATTGAACTTTCATTTGCAGGAGAGAGTGTTGAAAGAGTGTCTGTATTTAGGTTTTTGGGTGTTATCCTGGACGACAAGTTGTCATGGAAAAACCACATAGCATATGTAAAAGCCAAGGTGGCAAAGAGTATCTATATTTTGAATAAGGTTAAGTTTGTCTTGGACACTAACACACTAAGAATTCTGTATTGTACATTTATTTTGCCATATTTTAATTATTGTGTGGAGGTGTGGGGCAATACTTATGTAAGTAACATCACTCCTCTGATTCTGCTACAAAAAAAGAGCAGTAAGAGTAATCCACATGGCAGGTAATAGAGATCCCTCAAATAGATTATTCATTTCTGCAGGTTTGTTGAAAATGGTTGATATAATGGAATTACAGACCCTAAATATAATGTTTAAAGCAAAGAACAGATCATTACCAGAACAATTACAAAGCTTGTTTAAACTGCAGGAAGGGGACAACAGACTGAAGCTTGACTTTAAATATACATTTGCAAGGTTGAGCTTAAAACAAATGTGTATTTCTGTTGCAGGTGTAAAAGTATGGCATTCACAAAGCAAGGAATTGAAAAGTTGTACAAGTATGTCTCAGTTTAAGAAAATGTTTAAAAAAGAAAAGATAAGTATTTACAAAAAAGAAGAAGGAGAAAGAGAAAAAGAAGGGAAAAAAAGAAAAAGATAGATAGACGAGTGGTGTTTACCGTTATTTTGTTTGTTTGTTTGTTTGTTTGTTTTTGTCATTGCTATGTTTCATTATCTTTAATATTTTGAAACAGAGAATAATATTGGTGTTGAAGTAAGCCATTTAAATTTGTAACAACAGAGAGGGGCAGGTATTCTAAGTTTTTTCTTCATCCTGCTCCTTTTCATTCATGGTGAAAATGTGTACACTATGTATATGTGCAACTATGTGAGAACCATGAATGAAATAAATCAAAATGAAATGAAATGAAATGAAATATCATGGCATGAGATGGCATCTCTTGGTACATATATATTACTGAGCATTGTATCCGATGCTATTATTCACATATTCAAGTTATTATCAACAGATGTCTGGGCAGGTACACAGTCCATATCAATCAATGATCTGTAGTGGCAAATTCATAATTGACCCTAACAGCCTGAATCATGGGCATCAGCTGTACAGATGCAGTGGTCTAACCATGAGGTGGTGTGCCATTTACATTTAGGTCATTTAGCAGACGCTTTTGTCCAAAGCGACTTACAATAAGTACATTTGTCAAAAGAAGGAAACAAAGAAACCACAACGTATCATTGCCGATAAAGTAAGAGCTAAAAATAGTGTTAGGTCCTCATCTGAGTAAAGTAGTACTTCAAGAGCAACAGTGCTATGATCAGAGTGCTATAGGTAAGGGTTCTTTTTTTTTTTTTTTTTTTTTGGGGGGGGGGGATGTTAGTGAGTCATGCTATGTAGAGTCGAGGTGAAGTCTGAACAGGTGAGTCTTGAGCCTTTTTCGGAAGATGGCAAATGACTCTGCTGTCCTGACATTAGTCGGGAGTTCGTTCCACCACTGAGTCGCCAGAACAGAGAAGAGTCTGGACTTTGCTGAGCGACATTTGTTTGATTTCAGCGATGGTGGTACCAGCCGGCCAGCTGAAGTAGAGGAGCCTCGCTTTGGGGCATGAGGTTTGACCAGTGTTTGAAGGTAGATGGGTGCCGTTCCATTGATGGCCCTGAAGGCCAGTGTCATCGTCTTGAATTGGATGCGTGCTGCAACAGAGAGCCAGTGGAGGTCACGGAGGAGGGGGGTCACATGGGAGAATTTGGGTAGATTGAAGATAAGGCGTGCTGCAGCGTTCTGGATACGCTGCAATGGTTTAATCGCAGAGGCCGGGAGTCCGGCCAGGAGAGAGTTGCAGTAGTCAAGGCGGGAGATGACCAGTGCTTGGACCAGGAGTTGCGTTGCATCCTTTGTGAGGAAGGTGCGAATCCTGCGGATATTGTAGAGGGCTAATCTGCAGGATCGGGCCACAGCAGTGATGTTGGGGGTGCAGGATAGTTGGTCATCGAGGATTACACCCAGGTTCCTCGCAGTTGACGACGGCAATACTGTGATGCCCTCGACAGTGACCGACAGGTCCATGCGAGGGCAGTCTTTCCCTGGGATGAAGAGGAGTTCGGTTTTATTCAGGTTAAGCTTGAGGTGATGTGCAGTTGTCCAGACAGAGATGTCAGCCAGACAGTCCGAGATGCGAGTTGCAATGTGAGTGTCAGAGGTTGGGGGAAAAGAGAGGAACAGCTGGGTGTCATCTGCGTAGCAATGGTAGGAGAATCCATGCGATGTGATAACAGAACCTAGTGATCTGTTGTATAGTGAGAACAGAAGCGGTCCTAATACTGAGCCTTGAGGGACACCTGTGTCCAGAGAACAGGGTTTGGACATAGAGCCATTCCATGTGACCTGAAAGGTGCGATTTGTCAGGTATGATGTAAACCAGGTGAGAGCAGAGTCAGTTATGCCAAGTTCAGCCAGAGTGGAGAGGAGGATTTGGTGGTTGACTGTGCCACTGTGCCATACATCACTAATATAAGTGTAGCCGTCATCAGGCAGAAGCACTTTACTAGATAAAATCAAGCCATTATCAGAACAGAACTGCACAACATGTTTGGCAAAAACAGAGTGGTTATCAGAGACATCTGCATTAAATTAGCCCACAATAAAAAAGCAGATAGAGGCATTATCTTGTATAAAAAAGATAATAAAAGACAGTCATTTTGAAATTCATCTTCATCTTCATTTTGGGAGCACTCATAAGGTGTATAAATGTTCAAGACAATAAAGTTCTTGGGCCCTAGTTTCGTGGCGCAGCGAAGGGTGGCGCAGGGTGGCGGAGCTGGCGCAATGCAAGTTTCGACCAGTGCAGCCTTGCGCACGGTCAGTTTGGCAGTTTGGTGGATCGCCTGCGCCGAGATGGGTGTGGTGGCACAGCAGGGGGAGGCGTCACATATTCAGCTTGGCGCAGCAGAAGTAATAAATGCAATGCAATAAATAATCACAACAAACACTATTTAATGCAACTAATTGAATCAACATGTGAATTTATATCTATATAGATTGTCCCGTCACATCAAAGGTGGATGGCACGCGTAACGGAAACTCAGCCTGACTGAATTAACACAGCTGAAACTTGGACCTCTCGGACCAAAACATCAGTTTCATCCTGGGAAAAGTTTGGCTGTCTTGCGCTGCTGCTGCTGCTGTCTTTTGTCCAGCGCCGAGGCTAGCTATTTTGGTGCCCTAAGCAGAAACCTTTATGATGCCCCCCACCTGAAAAACAGTGATTTAGGGGTGCGCAGGTGGTGGAGTGGTTAGAGCGCATGCCATGTATGTTACACGTATGCATACGCCGCCGACCCCAGTTCGAAAAACCGTCCGAAGGTCTTTTGCTGCATGTCACACCTCCCTCTCTCTCTCCTGGTTTTCATATCTATCCACTGCTAATAAAATGCGTCTATGCCTGAAAAAATCTTTAAAAAAATACAGCAGCTCGTGCCTGATCTCGCGCCTCGGCAGCCTATTGTCCGTGTCCGTGGAGAAACGCACAACTTTGCCGCGAGCTGGAACCGGAGTTGGGGCTGCAGCTGGTCTGAGCGGCGTGCGAAGTCCCGGTGTCCCGCCGTTCTGGTGTTGGACGGGGAATCCAATGCAGCTGTGGAGCGCAGATGATGAAGATGAATGACCTGGCCAGCTCGTGCAGGCACCGGGTTCTCGCCACCATTATGTCTACTGCTGTGCGCCCTGACCCTGTTTTGTGATAGACATGCCTAAAATGTGCCTACAATTTCTATAGTGATATAATATCGGCATTATAATTATTATGACTATGATGATTTTTCATAATATTTTTGGTGCCCCCTCAGCACTTGGTGCCCTACGCACAGTGCGTGATGCGCGTGGTGGGAGGCGGCGCTGCTTCTGTCATTGGGTTGTCAAGTGACGAAACTTGCACTGAACCTCGCCTGGCGCATTAAAGGTGAGGAGAGGAGCTCATTTGATTGGTGAAGATCTGAATCGGCTGTGTTAATCCCACTCCACGCCTTGTCTCCTCCTCCTCGTCTCCCACTCACGCCTTCTCTCCTCCCTCTTTCCCTCTTGCGGGGGTAGGAGTGACAGGAGGTGTGCCTGCGCCGTGCACGAAACTTGCAAAGTCCAGGCGGACACACCCCGTCAGCGTCGCGTAGGTGCGCTGCGCCCCGACTGCGCCTGGTGTACGAAACTAGGGCCCCTTATCTCCACAAGAGATCTTAAGTGCTATGGCCCAGTCCACACCTAGTCTAATCACATTAACCAGTTGGTCATGCTTTTTGTGCCACAGTATAGCAACACCGCCAGCAATTCTGCCCTGTATTATTCTAGTACTCAGGTCCGTAGTGGATTCACCAGCTCCGAAAAAGTTATTATGTAAGCAGTTCAGACTCTCTAGATCGTGTTTGGGTAAAAACGTCTCTTGAACACACAGTACATCACAGGACTCTAAAAGTTTATCCACCACAAAGCGGCGCGCTTTGTCTGCTTCAGTGTGTCCAACACGTAGGCCTCACGCATTATATGATACTATATTTATTCCAGTCATTTATTCATCATCATGATCTGCGTGGCCTTCCCTCCCCTGGGATGTTACAGGTGCAATTGCATTTACAGGGCTTTCCTCTCCTTGTGTACCCGATTCGAGGACACGCGCAGGTGGGCTTACACTGTTCATTTTTGGTCTACGTGCCTCAAAGTAGCGACGCACATATACACCCGACGGCCAGAATTGTGTGTCGTACATGTCAGCAACTTAATTGCACTCTGCGGTGATATGGAATGAGCTGAATCTGTTGCACGTAGAGACAAACTTTCGGCACGTTACAGGTTTGCCCAATTTCGCGGACAGGTGGGCACCCAGGGAGTTGGCGTCGAGATCGGGGGAGAATCTAGTGGCAAAAACACTCACCAGCTTGCGTTGCTCCCTCCTAGGGCGATTTTGGGATCTCGAGCTCATGGCTGCAGTTACTTTTATGGGCTTCTGAGTCTTCTGCTTTCCTTCCTTGAGGACAGCAGACCACAATGGAGACAGTGGCTGCTGGATCGCGACTTCCCCCGGTTGTTGCTTTGTGCTGTCTCTCGGTAGCAGTGTTGTGCATGAACGAGTTCAAAAGAACGTGTTCATTGAACACGTTCATTTTTCTGTGAACTTTGAACTGAACGGAACGCATTTGTAAATAAAGAACTTGAACGTGAATTAGTTCAGATTGTGTGAAATGAACGATGAACGTCAATGTTGCGGTCCAATTAAACGTTACCGATTTTTTTTTCTCATGATGAGTCGAGTGACGCGACCTGCTTGCACTTTAGAAACAGCATAGTATCTCTTCTATAAGTTCAGCAAATCACTCGGATTTCTTCACAGAGTTTGTGTGCGCGCACGCGGGGCTTGCGCAGCGCTCCTCTCCACATCTCGGGTCGCGGCGCCGCTGAAGCGCCGCGTGCCGCAGCCCACCAAAATCGCGTGCGATCTGCTGCCCCCCAGTCCAGACCAGACGCGTATTTCTCCGCGACGGTCGACAAGCGCTTCTGCTCAGCTGATGTTCATTCAGAGCTATTTTTTTCATCATGGGCAAGTAAATAACCTCATTAAATTAATACGCCATGTTAC
Source organism: Eutrigla gurnardus (assembly GCF_963514095.1). Taxonomy (NCBI): domain Eukaryota; kingdom Metazoa; phylum Chordata; class Actinopteri; order Perciformes; family Triglidae; genus Eutrigla; species Eutrigla gurnardus. The sequence goes on from NC_139920.1 coordinate 1,751,201, forward strand.
TGTAACCAAGAAGTTTGTAGCCTACACTTCTTTTATTTGTCTGTTGTCTCTCTACACACACACACAGACAGAGAGAGAGAGAGAGAGAGTGTATGGTAGTATGGTATACCGTGTGTTTGTTTTCATCTCTCTACTCTGTTTAGATACACAAATATGATCGCATTTGTCAATCGCGAAAATTGCTTTTATTTAGAAAATTGACGATTGTCTCGTGTTTCTTTGTGTGACTTCCTGCCAGAATTGACGCGATCGCTCGCGGCTCACGCACAAAACAAACCAGACGCCGAAAAAACTTTGAACTAGTTCAGAGTTTAAATGGTAAACTATGAACGTGAACAGTTCACGTTGAACATGTGTGAACTGAACTTTGAACGAGTTCATGAAAAGTGTGAACTTGCACAACACTGCTCGGTAGTCCACCCGGTGTACCATTCTGATTGGTTCCCGACGCACCCTCGCAGGCCCGACGAGATCCATGGGATGTTTCAATATCCGTCAGCCGGCGCTCCAGAGCAGTGGTCGCCAGTCCCAGATTTTCACTTACATTAGACTGGGACTCCACAACTCCCCTTAGCATAGAGACCTCACGGCTCAGGCGCTCCATTCTACTGAGCAAGGCTGAGGCATCCATGTTGCCAAAGCCAACGGGTGGGAGTTCATCCAGGAAATACAAGTCAAACCGGTATACTCTCACCACGCTCGTTAAGCAGTTTCAGACAGTCCTTGATGTTATTGGTGTCTTTCTGTGCACCCTTATGTTTGGTGTTGCGTTGTTTTGTTGGGCACAATTCAAACGTTCGCTTGGACGATTCAAACCACTCAGAGGAGAAATTGTTTGCGTCCAACAAAACAATTTCAACGTGCGGCAGAGTTCTCATTTTATCCGAGATAAAGTGCAGAAACTCATCTTCCACTATCACTTTTCCACTGATCATGCTGCCGCCATTTTCATTTCATAGTCAGATCATCATGAGAATTATTTAGGTTTTGGTGAAGGTGTCATGTGATTAGATCTGAACAGAGATGTTGTAGTTCTTCCGATAATTCCCTCAGGGTCCGTTTTCTACTAAAGCAAAGCTTTTGTGTAGTGGTGGGCCGTTATCAGCGTTAACGTGGGCGATAAAAAAAATATCGCCGTTAATCTATTCTCAAAGTTGGGTTGGGAGCTGGGTCTATACTAAGCAATAGGGATGCACCGAATATTCGACCACCGAAATACTTTTTTCACCGAAACAACACGGCCGAATCAGAAAGTTGTGATGACGCAAACAAAAACCGCGGCCAGCGCACGCTGTCTGGATAAGCGCCAACATGTCTGCTATGTGGACGTTTCACTGAGATCTATTCGGCTCCTCTGCACTTCCTCGGGACTGTGCTTGATCCGGGTTGTAAAGATCATTACTTGGATGTGGGATGAGACGGAGAAGCGCAGGAGAAGGAGAAAGAAAAAACTCATCTCTCTGCGCCAGATGAGGGGCATGCACCCTTGTCTGATATGTTCGATGAGACATTAAACATTTTATTTAGATTTTTATTATATACTGTGCATTGTTGTAATGTCAGTGCTAAATAAATATTTTCAGACTTTTGTAATTGATTTATTCTTTGAATTGCAATGCCTTGATTTTAGTGAGGTTAGTCAGTCATAGCCCTAAATGCAATGGTACTAATAATTGGAATATTTCTTTCTGTGTTTCGGCCAAGAATTTTCATTTCGGTGCATCCCTACTAAGCAAGCTATGATGACTTTCACCTTGATATTTTAACGCGGATGTATACCTGGCCGAATTGCACTGTAGGGGGCGAGAACGAGTCAGACTTCGAATCTGTGTATGCCTACTGTGAAATTACCACATCAAACATGACGTGCTGACATGGATGCAGCTATGAAGCCGCCGGGTTTGCTTCAGGGAAAATGTATTTTTAAGAAGCTTTCCAATGGAAACCTCAACAAGACTAAGGTTGTTTGCACCTTGTGCAATGCGGAATTAGTTAGTTAGTCATTATTTAGGTAGCACACACATATTATGAATGCCTTCGGCAGAATTCAAATGAGCCATTTTAATCTAGATTAATCTAGATTAATTCCAAGATTACAGTGAGATTAATCTAGATTAAAAAAAGTAATCTATGCCCACCACTACTTTTGTGTTTGATATCTCACCAGACAGGTTCCTCCTCTTATGACGATGTCACGGTTTCTCTTTTCTCTGCCGGCTGATTGAATCCGGTCGGTGTTCAGTCAGGTGACAAAATCTCGTTAAAGTTGTGTCCACGGGCCGCTGAATGATTTATCTCCGGATAAAGGTCGCCACGGCAATGAGCAATGGGATGTCGATGGGGGCAGGAGCCTCAGCATAAGTGCATTGCCATGGAAACAAAATGTCTTACTGCCAGCCTGGTTCATACCTCTGCATATCTAGCTTACTGTGTAATAATACTAATGGAGTGGAGTTTTATTGGTTTCTAAAGCAATCAAATATCAAATAGTCAGACAGCTTCAGTCACACAGCGAACAAGTAGTTTTTAAAATGGTGTCCAAATTACTTTTCTGAGAGCGCCAACAACAGCATCTAATGTCCAGATCAGACCTCCATGTTTGATCCAGGGGACAGCTTTAGGAGTTGAAGTGCTTTAGAATCTAAGAAAACAGTGCAGCAGGAGAACAGCATGTTATGGTATGGAATTGAAAATAATTAATATGTTTTGTTTTACTTGTTCTGGTGCACATGTTAGTAATAGTGTACTGCTAAAGTTTCTGGGCAGAACCTTGGTTTCCAGGGCTCCACTTGCAACTTGCAGTTGCATCCTAAGTGTTTCACTGCACCTTTTGGCACAACAATAACACACGTACTATACCTTTTCTTTATAGTTCCCGGACACACCGGGAAGCTAAACGGCCTGCCTGAGTTCATAGCGGAGGGAATGTTCCCATTCATTGTCTATGTAAGAAGCCGTGTAATGCCGTCGCGGAGCGGCGAGTTTCCAGAGACCGCGCCGCCCGCAAACTCTCGATAATCTTTCAAACTGAGCATTCATTGTCGATCTAAAATAAAGACAGATTCAGCAACTGCATAGCTTATTTCTCGCCGAAAACATTTTCAGAAACACCTTTTGCTGAACTATTTTCATAAAATAAGAGGGAGGTGGGAGGCTGCGAGGGGAGAACGATAGAGCTCAGAAGGGAGGGGTGTGTGTGTGTGTGTGGGGGGGGGGGTTCAAACCGTAGAATACAGCTTTAATGTTCTGATTCGGAACGTCAATGCTTCGACAGCAAGGCAGTGTTCCCAGCCAGGCACTGGTGATGTTGGCTGTTTTGTCATATGTGAGCCATGGAAATTGGACAAGCCAAAACATATACTTTGGCCTGTTTGGATGTGGTGGCATCATACAGCGCAAGGGGAGGGGAGAGAGATTGTGAAGCAGTTAACTCTGCCGATGATGTCATGTCTGTGCTGGGACAGGTGTTATGGGCGGAGCACCTTTCTTTACGAAAAAACTATCTGCAGTTCTCTTCATTTTGGTCTCTCAAGGAGGAGCAGGATAGCCTACAGGTTCACACGTAGTATAGTAAGGCTGCCTGATTTCTTTTTCCCACCAACATTCAGAGAAGAAGAATACCGGGGTCAGAGCCCCTACTCTGCCTCTAATTGGCTCAGACCGTGGTATTCCTTTTTTGCTGTATGCTGATGGGGAAAAAAACATTACACTACTCAAGACAGACCAGCGAAATGTAAGGCACACCGGTGTGACCACAGAACATTTTTAGAAGCACTTCACAAATTTTTAGTCGCATATGCATCTCAGTCCTGCCCCTCAGAGGACAGACCCTTTACATTTACATGACCTCTTGATCTGTCCTCCAGCACCACAATCAGGACAGTGTTTATGTACTTGGCTGCACTCACAGGACTCTACAACAGATAAATCCGGATGTTGTAGCAAGGAGCTAGCCTCAGCTGCAGGTCTGTAGAGTGAATGTTAAACTAATTAACCTGCTCAGCTGGATGATTGGCTGACAGTGTCGGTCTTGCAGGACTGATGCAGGAAGTAACACCCATCTTGGTTCCTGTCAGTTTAACTTTCACCAAGGACACATTAACAGTAATTGGGGAAGGATCAGTAACTGGGCAAAGACAATAACTGCTAATCTAGGAGGGATGGAAAAACTGATGGACCAGAATAGATAAAATGACGGAAAGGAAATTAAAGTTTGGAGGGCAGAAGACAATTTTCCATTTCATTTATTTTTGTCTGAATTCATTAAATTGAAGGGGCATTCCAGTTATTTTACACATGAATGAATTAGACTGCTAGACAAACTGGACTGGTAATCTGGTATACGGTGGGCTGACGCATCTTGAGGCTGATTTAATGTTGTTGGGTTTTTTTTTTTTTTTTTTTGGCCAACAACCCATTAATTCATTTTCCATACTGAGACTGGGTTGGCCCAATCACATCTCTACTCATCTCACTAGTCAGGACAAAATACCCATTCAATCTGTTCGGGCACGTGTCCCACCAGATTTTTATCTAATTTCTTTACAGTGGGAGGGAGTGGAGACACATATGTCTTTTATTATTTACGTCAAACTACATTATGGAAGTTTAATATTACTTTTCTGGAGTACTAATACTGATCAAAGTTAGTTTTTTATATGTTTTAAACATCCATCCATAACCAGATAAAGACTTTTACCAAAACGAAAACATGGTGAACTATTGAATTATTTATTTGGATTGGCGGAGAAGCAGAAACCCTCCTCTTGTAAAAATATGGCCACCAGCTTTTAAAGATTATTGACTCGGGCAACGCAACTTTTTATACACGTCTACATTTACTTTTATATTTTGTAACTTTTTGTTAACCACGTAACCAAGTTTCCCTTGCGTTAGTGTTGCTCACACGTATAAGAATGCTTTATTGATAACTTTGAGAATAATATCAAATAGACAATAAGATTGTTTTCAACTTTAATATAAGCAAGAACAGCAAGATAGCGAAGCCTCCCATTTGACATCTTCGTAGGATCAAGATTTATCCTGGAGGAACGTAGCTGGCAGTTCCGGATTTAAAGACAGGGGGGGCTTAACCCCCCAGGAGAAGCATACAAAATATTTGCGCTTGCATCTTTTTAGTACTGTATTAGAACTACACAACAACCAGTGAAGAAGTCAAGCAAGTAACAGGTTAAAAGCAACGTCTGTTTAGAGAGGGAGAGAGGAACGTGAGAGAGAGGAAGAAAGGAGGCACAGTGAGAGGAGGGACGAGAGTGGATGGAAAGCCGAAGCAGAGAGGAACGTCGAGAGAGAGGGAGAGTCGTGCCAGGGAGGAGCAGTTAATGACATTATTGGAGACTTTTGTAAAAAAAAAAAAAAAAAAATGGAGAGTAAAAAAGGATTTGCAGTATCACATGTTATTCTTTTTGAACATTCAATTCAATGTGATTTTTAGAGTTTTATCACAACGGAAGTTACCTCAGGACACGAACATGCTCAAGATTTTCAAAATCACAACATCACCAGGAGCAAGTGGTACAGCGTCACAATGGCGAGAAAAAACTGCCTTAACAGGCTTTTAAGGCAGAGATCTCGAGCAGACCAGGCCCTTGGGTTCTATATAATATATAATATATTAACAGAAGTAATATTAACAGTAATTATATTAACAGTGGTAGTATTAACAGTAGTTATGTTAACAGTAGTAATGTTAACACGAGTTATATTAACACTAGAGATTAACAGTAGTAGTATTAACAGTAGTATTAACACTAGTTATATTAACAGTAGTGATATTGTAGCGGCCTTCGTCGACGTCCAAAATTCCAAAAAAGAAGGCCGTGTGCGGCGTGGGTTCGGCTTGAAGACTTACGCACCAAACACAGTTTAAGTTCCAGGGTTTTATTCCAAAAATTCCATTTAAACACAAAAGCTCTTAATCATTCCATCTTCCATCTCCAAAGCATTCCATATTGCCTGCGATTTGTGTATGTGTGTGGTAAAAATCTTTTTTTTGTCCACCCGCCCCACACTGTTTGCCCAACACTTCACCCAACCCGCACTCAATCATTCAAGCCTCTCAAATACCTGCAGCCGTGCGCAGGTAGGCGTCACCGAGCCCAGACCCACGGTGATAAAAAAGAAAAAACACAGAATTGGCCATTACATTCCGGCCCCTAATTCTTGAAACAAGTAATTATAAATGGAATGGCCATAACACATTACTATACCTACGTCAATTGTATGATCCCATCATGCATGATTCAATACTTACGTAAGTTTCCCCCCTTTTTTTTTTTTTTTTTTAAACAAAGGCTTCAGAGTCCATGATTTCAAATACAAAAACTTTTAGTCCAAAAAATAAGAAAAATTAATCCTCTTCTTCTTCTTGAATCTTCAAATGTTTCTTCCAGATGTGTGCATAATGGTTTGTGTAAAAATGTGTGGACTGTGTGTGTGTGTGTGCGTGTGTGCGTGTACAGCAGGTCAGTGAATCTGTAATGTGGAGAGTCAGAGGTTCTAGAACTTGACTCAGTTGGAGGCAAACAATCACTGTTGCCCCTTATACTACCTCCAGCAGGAGGCAGATCTTGTTGATCGGTTTTTCCAAGGTATTGGTCTGTGTCTTCACACGAACTCGTCGAACGCACCCTTTGGAGTCTGCCATGGTTTCGATGATGCGCCCAATAGGCCATGAACTTCTGGGTGCAGAATCGTCCACCACCAGCACAACGTCCCCGACTGCAAAGTTTCTGCGAACCTTGTTCCATTTCTGCCGCTCGTGCAGCATGGGAAGGTACTCACTCCTCCACCTCTTCCAAAAGAGGTCTGCAATGTATTGCACCTGTCTCCACCGTCTCCTAGCATACAGGTCTTCTTCTTTGAATAAAACTGGAGGCAAGACGGGTTTACCTTTCAGCTGGAGCAAGTGGTTGGGAGTCAAGGCCTCGATGTCATTAGGATCTTCAGAGGAGGCAGTGATTGGACGGTCGTTCAGTATGGCCTCCGCTTCACAGAAGACTGTCTGCAGGGCTTCATCATCTAGGAGTTGCTGGTTAGTTATAGAGCATAGTACTCTTTTAATGTCTTTAACCAAGCGTTCCCATACACCACCATGGTGGGCTCCATAGGGAGGGTTAAAAGACCACTTAATACCATCCTGCATCAGAGTGTTCTGTATTTTACTTTGGTTCAGCTCCAGGATGGCTTGTTTCAACTCACGGTTTGTGCTGACAAAGTTGGTTCCGTTATCCGACCGGATTTCTTCCACTTGCCCTCTGCGGCAGATGAATCTCCTGATGGCGTTTATGCAGGAATCTGTATTGAGAGAATGTGCCACCTCCAGGTGTATTGCACGACAAGTTAAGCATGTAAAAAGGACCCCATACCTTTTGATTACACCTCTGCCCTTCTTTACTTCTATGGGCCCAAAGTAGTCTAGGTGTAGTCTAGGTGTGAATGGCGGGGAATCCGCTGAAACTCTGTCACCAGGAAGATCAGACATTTTTTGCTCACCTGGTCTCTGGCACTGCTTTTTACATACCATACACTCTCTGATGATTTTTCTGGCCGCTGCATTTGCGTGAAGAATCCAGTACTGTCGTCGTAGAGTGGAGAGCATATGATTTCTTCCCCTGTGCCCGACTTTACAGTTTACATGCTGCAGAATGAGTTTGGAGACATGGTTTTCTTTTGGTAATATTGCAGGATGCTTCGTTTCCTCAGGTAAAGCTGACCTGCTCAGCCGGCCACCCACTCTCAACACATTATCAATAACAACGGGGTCGAGTTTGTACAGGTGACTAGATTTTTTCACGCTACCAGATTTCAATGCAGCTATTTCTCTGGAATAATGTTTACTTTGTACGAAGCGCACTATAGCCTCCTCTGCCAAGGACAGGTCATCAGTTGTGAGTGGTGAGCATGTTTTCTTTTTCTGATTCATTTGATTTCCAGGGTTTATAATTTGTTTCAGCTTCCTCCTTAGAATGGTTTTCAGTTTCAAAATCCAAGCCACGGCTCTCTTAAGCCTGGTCCAACTGGAGAAGTATGTCAGCAGCTTAGTGGTGGGGCATACCTCTTCAGCTTGTACTGCGTAGGAAAAGACCTCCTCCCTCACCTCTGGGTCAGCATCCAAATGGAGCGATGCTTCATCCACGCTTGCAGGCCACTCACACTCAGCTTTTCTGAGAAAGTCAGGACCAATAATCCAGGTTGCGGATTTCAGGAAGGGGCCAACTTTGACACCTCGGGATGCGGCAACTGCAGGATTCAGCTTGGAGCAAATATGTCTCCACTGACAGACTGTGGAGAGAGCTCTAATGATTGAAACTCTATTAGCCACGTACGTCTTAAAGCGAGTCGTTGTATTTGCAATGTACTTCAGGACGGTCATGCTGTCAGACCAAAAGACAGACTTGCTGAGGTTGAACTCCAGTTGTTTAGACAGCATCTTGTCCAGGCGCACCGCTACAACTGCTGCAGCCAGCTCCAGGCGTGGGATGGTGACTTGCTTAAGTGGTGCCACTCTTGCTTTACCTGTAACAAAGGCAACACACACTTCCTCCTTGCTGTTGGTTAGACGCAGGTATGATACAGCACCAAATCCAACTTCGCTGGCGTCACAAAAGTGATGCAGCTGTGCCATTTTTGTCTTTCCAAATTCGTTGGGTGTGAAACATCTTCTTACACTAAATGTGTGTAACAGATTTAAGTCATCCACCCACCTTTGCCATGCTTGTGCCATCTCTGGTGGTATTGCCTCATCCCACCCCAACTTCATTTTGCACAGATGTTGCAAAATCAGTTTTGCAGGAAGGATGACTGGACTTAAAAAGCCCAGTGGGTCGTAAATGGAGCTCACACTTGACAGAATTCCACGCCTTGTCAGCTGTTTGTGTTTGTTCAGGATGCTGAAGGTGAAGGAATCCTGTTCAACATCCCACTGGACGCCCAGAGCTCTTTCCATGGGGAGCTGGTCCCGGCTCAGGTCGAGTGTTTTCACGCCACTGGCTCAATCTGCTTCAGGGATCTCAGATAGAACAGAGCGGTTATTGCATATCCATTTATTGAGCTTGAACCCTCCTTTCGCACATACCTCAGTGAGTTTCTGGTAGAGAGAGAGAGCCTGCTCGTTGGAGTCGACTGACTTGAGGGCATCATCAACATAGAAACTATTTCTGATTGTGCTGATAACCTCCTCTGGATACAGATGTTCATTATCCTCAGCGGTTTTCAACAGAGCATATGTAGCACAACTGGGGGACGACACTGCTCCAAAGATGTGGACTAACATCCTGTGCTCAGCAAATTCTTTGGTAATGTCACCGTCGGGCCACCATAGAAAGCGTAAGAAGTTAACATGCTCTTCTGCCACCCTGACTTGGTGAAACATCCCTTTGACGTCGGTCATAAGGGCTATCTGACCCTGACGGAAGCGGATGAGCACGCCTAGCAGGGTGTTTGTCAGGTCAGGCCCTTGGAGGAGCTGTTTGTTCAATGAGGTTCCTGCAAAGGTAGCAGCACAATCATACACCACACGTAATTTTTTCTTGCGGGGGTGATACACTCCATGATGCGGTATGTACCACACCTTTCCTTCTTCATGCTCCAACTGATCTGGTGATATGATCTCTGAGTACCCTTCCAAACTAACTTCTTGCATGAAGCTTTTGTACTCCTCAAAAAATGCCTCATCTCTTTTGAACCTTTTCAACAGGTGTTGCGCCCTCTGCTGGGCAACTTGTTTGTTGTTGGGCATTTTCACATCAGCATCACGAAATGGTAACTTCAGGTAGTAGTGACCATTATTGAGAGTCGCTGAGCTTGACAGTATATCCATAAATTGTTTGTCTTCCACAGACATTTCAGCATTTTCGTCACAATGTTGTTCCACAAAATCTTGATTGTACTGCCTGATTAACATTTCCTCCAGGTTGCCTAAAGAAATGCGGTTCACCTGCACAGCAGCATCAGGGACAGCAGCGCCATCATCATCATGACCGAGTGGGCCATTGATAACCCACCCAAGACGAGTCTGGACAGCATAGGGTCCGTTACCCTCACTGTTTACTATTTTCCAGGGTTCCAGCACTTTGGGAGCATTTGCACCAATCAGCAGTCCAATATATGCATCAATTGGCGTTATTTCCACTTCTTTTAGGTAAGGCCATTTTTTCAGGTCTTCTTTTTTGGGTATGTTGTCTTTGGTGACAGGGATTGACTTTTGAGTGTATACATCAGGTAGCAGCAAATAGTTATTGTCCTTCAAAGCAGCTATTTCCTTATAGCTTGTCACAGGCTTCTCCTGCCCCATCGTCTTCAGTAATATGCCCACCTTTTGTCCAGGTGCATGCAGCTGGGCCATTAAAGACTCGGTACAAAACGTTGCTGAGCTGCCTGGGTCGAGAAAAGCATATGTCTCAATCACTTTTGTTCCTTCGTTTAGTTTCATCTTAACTGGCAGAACAGACAGTGAACATTCCTTTCCACCGGCCCCAGTATAGCCTTCAGGATCCAAAGACACAAGTGCATTTGAGACAGATTGTGCTGCTCCATGCACAGTTGGAGTGGTTTGATTTTTTGGCTCAATGTGCAGCACTGTTGGATGAGCCTTGCTACAGGTGTGGCATGTCAGCCGTTCCTGACAGTTCTTGCTTATGTGTCCTTTCGTTAAGCATCCAAAGCACACACCTTTGCTCTTTAGGAACTCAACCTTTTCTTTGTTTGGTTTCTTTTTGAATGCTCTACATTTATCAAGAATGTGGCTTTTGCTGCAAAACAGGCACAGGCTTTCATTACCATTTGTCGTCTGTTGACTGGACTGGTTTGAGAGTATTTTCATGTCACTCTGCTGTGACACATGAGCAACAGAGGTGGCAAAGCTGCTGCTTTTGACTTTTCCAGCTGATTTGACTAATGACGTTACTTTCGGGGACATTGTTATTTTTACTTTTGAGTTTTGACTTTCACAAAAGACAGGATCCATTGCAGCACTCACATGTTTTTCCAGGAAGTTGAGAAGATCTTTAAATTCCACTTTGCGTTTCTGTTCCTCTCGGATGCTCCACACTTTCATTCTCCAGCCCTCACGCAGTCGGAATGGCAGCTTGGAGACAAACACCTTCATGTGTGATGAGTTTTCCAATTCATCAAGAAATCCTGCCTCCTCCATTGTATTGTAACTTGTTCTCAGAAAGAATGTGTATGATCTTAATGCCATGATGTCCTCTGCTTTCAGAACTGGCCAATCCAGCGCCTTATCCAGGAATGCAGCAGTAATTTTCACACTGCTTCCAAAGTTCCATTCCAACTGTCTTTTAGCCTCTCCAAGTGCTGTTTTGGGGTTCATGTGCATACAGCTCTGCACCAGTTTTTTGGGCTGTCCGGAAGTAAATTGTTCCAAATAATAAAGCTTGTCCTGCAAATCATCGGTTTTTGTCTCAATGCCCTGCTCAAATGCCTTTAAAAAAGATCTGAATTGCAGGTCACCATCAAAAATGGGTATTTGTATGGGGGGTAAAAGTGACTGTCTTTGCTGCTTAATTAGCATTTCAGTTATCTCATTTTGCCTGCGCATTGCTTTAGCTAAATCACTTTGATTGCTGTTACTGCTGACGCTATGTTGGAGATGTCGGGTTTTAACTTTACTTTTTGCGTGCGTTGTGGGCGGAGCGGCTGAAGTAGAAGGCTCAACAGTAGAGAGAGGAATAGGAGCTGGTGAAACTTTTATCTGCCTTTTAACTGGTCCAGCAGGTATGAATTTAGTAGATGAAGAGGACGTGGACACTGCGCTTCTCGGCGTGTCTAATTGATCTCCAAACACCTGCATCTTTGCCCTTGCGATAGCCAACTTTGTTTTCACAGCCAGTGTCTCTTTTTTAGCTTTTAACTGAGCCTCCTCCAGCTCAAGCGCATGCTTTTCCTTTAAAGCCTCTGCCTGCCCTTGCAGAGTTGCTTGCTCTAGCCTAGCCTGGAATTCTATTGCAGTAGCGGCTTTGCTTTTTCTAGAAGTACTGGAAGATCCACTGCATGCTTTAGAGCCATTGGATTGTACATTATGAGCTGCTTGTGAGACACTGTCGCCCGGAGTTACATCATCACTTTGGCAGAATGCGGGGTCGAAAGCGTTAACATTCAAATGATACAAATCAGCAGCACCTGGTGCTTCTTCACATTTTATCCGCGCTTCGATCAGACTGATAAACTCTCTGTAGTTTATTAATTTGGGTTCGTACCAGTCTGCGTGATCCGCTTCTCTTTCCTCTTCTTCCAGTAGACTTTGCACAGCAACCTGCAGCTCCATGAACTCCTTCAGCAGACGATGGAAAGTTTCCATTTGCTCTTGTACCACAAGCATGGATTCATCCTTATCAACCAAGCCATTCATTTCGTTCTTCTTTCTTGTCAGGGCGCAGAGTTTCCCTCTCCGTGTTTTAATCGCATGCAAAAGTCTTTGTTCCTTTTCCAACTCATCCTGCTCCGACTCCTGGTCACTCATAATGTTTAAACACAAAATCCGTTAGGAAAAAATCAAAAGAATGTTATCAAACAGAAAAGTCTCTGATTTTTCTTCTCTACAAGTTTTTAAACAATTAAATTAGGTCCGTCCCGACGTTGCGGCTCAATAGCAAAAAAAAGCGCCTTCTTAATTCGGCTTCCAAACTTCCAGCATTCCAATTAAGAAGAGAAAAGTTGCCCAAAATCCCCAAAAAAAGATTTTTACTTAGTGTAGCGGCCTTCGTCGACGTCCAAAATTCCAAAAAAGAAGGCCGTGGGCGGCGTGGGTTCAGCTTGAAGACTTACGCACCAAACACAGTTTAAGTTCCAGGGTTTTATTCCAAAAATTCCATTTAAACACAAAAGCTCTTAATCATTCCATCTTCCATCTCCAAAGCATTCCATATTGCCTGCGATTTGTGTATGTGTGTGGTAAAAATCTTTTTTTTGTCCACCCGCCCAACACTTCACCCAACCCGCACTCAATCATTCAAGCCTCTCAAATACCTGCAGCCGTGCGCAGGTAGGCGTCACCGAGCCCAGACCCACGGTGATAAAAAAGAAAAAACACAGAATTGGCCATTACAGATATTAACAGTAATAGTATTAACAGTAGTAATATTAACACTAGTTATATAGTAGAGATTAACACTAGACGCTTGGGTTAAACAAATGTAACATACACAGAACATGAAATACAATAATAAAACTTAACTAGGAAACATTAGAATAGATGAACGCTCTCAGGGTGTGTTGGAACTCCACCACTGACAAAAAACAAACAATAATCGTGTTCCTCACACCTTGTCTTCAGCACCCCAAAAGCTCTTTCCACCACACACCTTGCCCTTGACCACTGTTGCCAGGTGAGAAATGTAGGATTATCGTACCAGAGACATAAAATTATCGTATTTTGAGGGAAATGATCGTACACCCGTCATAACCAAAATAACAAGTCGCCTTCAGATTCACAAAAAAACTCCGACAGACAGTTGCGACAGGCGGATTACAACCAATTACAACCACACATTCACGGAATGGTGAAATTATCGTATTTCTGGTCTTTTTTGGGATTATTGATCGTACATCGTACAGAGGGCAAAATTGTCGTACAAATACGATAATTATCGTACACCTGGCAACACTGCCCTGGACATCCTGGCATTGTACCTGCCCTCTACAGCATTCCCGACAGGCTCACGGAATGGGGTCATCAGCGTTGTCGATCTAAAATAAAGACAGATTCAGCAACTACATAGCTTAGCCTAAAATGTTTTCAGAAACACATTTCGCTGAACTATTTTCATAAAATAAGAGGGAGATGGGAGGCTGCGAGGGAGAACGATAGAGCTCGGAAGAGCACAGATGGGAGGGGTTACCGCCATACAATTATTGTTGTTGCGGTGGTGGACCATAGACCAATCACACGGCGCATTGAATCGAAGAACGCTTGCGGTGATTGGCTGCGAGCAAAACCATAGAAACAGTAATTTTTTCTTGATCTGGGTACAAAAAGAACCGAATGCAGGTATCGTTTGACAGGCGCAGTTTCGATACTACTTGGTATCGGGTTGTTTCGGTCGATACCTGAAAGGTAATGAGTACCGATACCCAGCCCTAACTGTGTAGAAGAAGTGCATGTAGTCATCGTTATGTCACCCATTGGTTTGCGGACTACGGTTTTCAAGTCTCAAGTTCTACCTACCTACCTACCTATCTACCTACCTATCTACCAACTTACCTATCTACCTACCTACCTATCTACCAGTGTACCTATCTACCTACCTACCTATCTACCAACGTACCTACCTACTTACCTACCTACCTACCTACCTACCTACCTATCTACCTACCTACCTATCTACCAACTTACCTACCTACCTATCTACCTACCTACCTATCTACCAGTGTACCTATCTACCTACCTACCTATCTACCAACGTACCTACCTACCTACCTACCTACCTACCTACCTACCTACCTACCTACCTATCTACCAACGTACCTACCTACCTGCCTACCTATCTACCAGTGTACCTATCTGCCTACCTACCTATCTACCAACGTACCTACCTACCTACCTATCTATGTACCTACCTACCTATCTACCAATGTACCTACCTACCTACCTATCTACCTTCCTACCTATCTACCTACCTACCTATCTACCAACGTACCTACCTACCTATCTACCAACATACCTACCTACCTATCTACCTACCTACCTACCTATCTACCAACGTACCTATCTACTAACGTACCTACCTACCTATCTACCAACATACCTACCTACCTATGTACCTACCAACGTACCTACCTACCTACCTACCTACCTATCTACCAACGTACCTACCTACCTGCCTACCTATCTACCAGTGTACCTATCTGCCTACCTACCTATCTACCAACGTACCTACCTACCTACCTATCTATGTACCTACCTACCTATCTACCAATGTACCTACCTACCTACCTATCTACCTTCCTACCTATCTACCTACCTACCTATCTACCAACGTACCTACCTACCTATCTACCAACATACCTACCTATCTACCTACCTACCTACCTATCTACCAACGTACCTATCTACTAACGTACCTACCTACCTATCTACCAACATACCTACCTACCTATGTACCTACCAACGTACCTACCTACCTACCTACGTAAGTACTGCGGTGGAAATCGGTTTATGATTACCTGATGAGAAATAAGACTACAACCAACGTACCTATCTACCAACCTACCTACCTACCTATCTACCAACATACCTACCTACCTATGTACCTACCTACCTACCTATCTACCTACCTACCTACCTATCTACCAACGTACCTACCTACCTACCTACGTAAGTACTGCGGTGGAAATCGGTTTATGATTACCTGATGAGAAATAAGACTACAACTCCTAACAGAGCTTTGAGTAATTTATTTTATAAAGAGTCCAAAAACAGGCTAGCAGTCGCTACAGACAGACTGTAAACAGAGAAACCCTAATAAGTCAAAGCCCTCGCAAACAGGGTGTCCAAGCGGACCGCATCACCGACATTCAGACTCCTCGTACGTACCTATCTACCTACGTACCTACCTACGTACTTACCTACCTATCTACCTACGTACATACCTACCTCCCCACCTATGTACTTACCTACCTACCTAGGTATGTACCTACCTATCTACCTACCTACTTACCTACCTATCGACCTATGTACATACCTATCTGCCTACCTACCTACCTATCTACCAACGTACCTACCTACCTACTAGGGTTGCACATCTCTCCTGTGATAAACGATTTGATATGCATCTAGATACACAGGTTACGATTCCATTCAAAAACGATATCCTTTTATTACAGACCGATTCGATTCGAATCGATTCCATACAGTGTAAGAACGATACGATTTGATTCTACGGTTAATATTTGTTGTAGATATTTTGTAAAATAAAGAAGCCAATTCTATTTAAGGGACAGTACAATGGTTTATTTTCAAAAATGTGAAATATCACATATCCCCAAGCATTGTGGCTGTATGGCACTGGCAAAAAAAACAACCAGAACAACAAAATCACATGTCAATGTATTTGTTTTTAGACATGGACCAAAAAAAAGTCTGGCTGAATCGTTGGATGACGGTCACAGGACAGTGTCGTGGACGCTACCCGTGCTGCAGCCGCCTATTGTGGCGCAAGTTGAGACAAGCGATTGACATTCAAAGCCATCCATCTCTCACGTGCGGTCGTGGAGTGCCTGCGGTCACACGGCAGCGTCGCACCCGCCTACCTGTGCTGCGCCCGCCTCTCCACCTCCTCCATTTTCCGTGTTGTCCCTTGTTTATAACTCATACAAGCTAGCCAGCTACGGCGTTTCGCGGGCAGCTTCAGCTCTCGCGTTGTTTTCGAGACGCTGGTGTAATGCCGCCAACCGCTTCAAAGTCTTGCGATACCCGATCCATGACTCTATAACCGATTCATCGAGGAATTCATTGATAATTCGTATCGATTGAGGAGGCTGCTACCTATGCAGCCGTATGTCTCACTTGTTGAACCGAAAATCCGGTCGCATTGGTTTATCGTTCACAACCCTACTACCTACGTATCTACAGTATCTACCTACCTACCTACATACGTACCTACCTACCTACGTATGTAGGCCTACGTACCTATCTATCTACCTACCTACCTACCTACCTACCTGCTTACGTACCAACCTACCTAGGTATGTACGTACCTATCTACCTACCTACCTACGTATGTAGGCCTACGTACCTATCTATCTACCTACCTGCTAACGTACCAACCTACCTACGTATATACGTACCTACCTAACTACCTATATACCTACCTACGTACCTACCTATCGACCTATCACGGACCTACCTAATTTATTCAACAGAAACTTTTGTTTAAGAAGTGCTTCAAAACTCCACAGAAAGGACTGGGTGTTAAAGTGATAAGAATGTTACACAGGTCTCCATCTGTGCTTTCAGCTCTGCTGCAGTGGTGTCGCAGCTAAAACTGTCTGCAGCTCCTCTGCAGTTCTGTTACTGATCTGCTCTCTCACAAGGACCAAAACTGTACTGAACAGCAAGCTGACGTGTGTACATTGATGATAAAATTAGTTATTCCTCAATGAAGAGAAAAAACTCTCTCTCTCTCTCTCTCTCTCTCTAGAAATGAGGATGCTATAGACCAGATGGCCGTCCCCCCTCTCTCGACTCCCCCTCCTCCCCCTGTCCTCAGCCCTGTCAGCCCCGAGGTAACAACACACACTTTAACACTAACACACAACCATGTCCACATACTTCTGTCCTTTTGTAACTCCAGAGAACATACATAAACAGATTGCTGTGTGGACGCAGGTTGTGTTAGTGTTCATTCAACACTCCCTACTCTATACATGGGGCTATGTAGAAGACTATGTGGATGACTATATAGAGGACAAAATAGAGGCGCATATAGAGGACAATGTAGAGGACAATACAGACGGCTATACAGATGACTATGGAGAGTACTAGCACAGGACAGTGTAGAAGGCTATATAGATGACTATGTAAAGGACTACATAGAGGACTATACAGCGGACTATATAGTGGATTGGGTAGAGGACTATATAGGGGACTATACAGAGGAGTATATAGATCACTATGTTGAAGACTACATGGATGACTATATAGGGGACTATATGAGGGACTATACAGAGGAGTATATAGATTACTGTGTTGAGGACTATATAGAGGACTATGTAAATTAGTTTATAGAGAACTGTTCAGAGGGCTATATGGAGGACTATGTAGAGGAATATACAGAGGACTATATCAAAGACTTTGTAGGAGACTTTGTAGAGGACTATAGAGGACTATGTAAAGGACTATATAGAGGACAATGTAGAGGACTATGCAGTGAACTATACAGAGGACTATATAGAAGACTATTTAGGGGACTATTTAGAGGATAACATGGAGTACTATTAATGAGCACATCGCCAAAATGTAAGAACAGTTTGGGACACTCCTGGTTTCATTTTCTCCGCTTTGGTAATGATGTCACTTCAGTCACAAATTACAATCAGATCGACAGTGGCTGGTGGATCATCCATAATAAATACAGACATAAAAAAAAAAACAGTCAGCTTTTATTGTAAAAGGTAAGAACAAAAGAAGAGGTATATGCTGTCGTTGTTAATATGGAGGCATTTTGCTTATTCTCCTAAATTAATGAACAAATACAAAGTCCTTTGTGACCATCTGTGTTATGATGCTCTGCACACGTACAATATATATATATATACATATATATATATATATCTATATTACTTTCATGGATTTGTCTCAATCACAATGCTCTTTCTCTCCCCTTGTCCATCCGTCATTTTACTTCCGTACATTGCATGCAGGTATACAATGCTTGGTCTATCACAGGGCCGACATGTAGAGACAGACAACCAGTCAAACTCACATTCACACCTATGGGACATTTTTTTTTTTTTTTTTGTCATCAATAAACGTATCCCCATCCTGCATGTCTTTGGACTGTGGGAGGAAGCCGGAGAACCCGGAGAGAACCCACGCTTACACGGGGAGAACATGCAAACTCCACACAGAAGGAACCCACAGTGCAACCCACTACACCACCGTGCAGCCCGAGTAACCATCAGTTGTACATTACTTTTCAAGATGAAATGTGGGATACTATGAGTCCATTATATAGGTTATAATAATTCCTACTAAATATTCAGACAGCACAACAACATAGTTCTCATGAGTAGTGAGTTATTTCAGACACAGCCATAATGAGAGACTTTGATTTCCCCATGTGAGTCCAGATGATGCAGAATCACCAGACAAGAACTTGATGATGAACTGAATTCTAGGTGTAAGACATTAAAACATAAGTATTTGTTCTCATGTATGTTACAGAGGTACAGAGCTGGAGCATAAAGATCGGAAGCAGAGGGAAACACCTGGCCTGATTGTCCACACACGGCACCTTTTAAGAGTTTAAGATCTTTTTGTTTTTATCTCGACGCAAACCGAAATTTCTCTTTTTTTATTGCAGTTTTTATCTTTTGGTTTAAAAGTAATTAACTAGCCTGACACCCAACACACACTGTCAGTTAAGAAGCACATCATTTGATTTCTCTCGCCTTCGGCTGACATACTAATTATTGAGAGTCAGTCTGGATTAAAGACATATTAATGGAGGTGGAGGATGGGAGAAGCACCTGCAAACTGACTTTCATGTGTTCTCTTCTTTTCTGTCAGTCTGTCTGTCCAGCTCCTCTCGACATCTCCGTGCCCACAGACGGACTCCGCCCCCCCTGCAGCCTGGCACTCCTCTCGTCATGTGACCCACCAGTCAGTAAAAATCTGCAGCTCTAAATTGAAATATATTTGCATCCTGAATTCTCTTGATATCTTAACTCTTCACATTGATATCAAATGTAAATGTGGATGATGGATCATTGTTCAGACCAGCCAACACATCTTCATTCCTTCTCGACTTGATTGCTGTGACTTCATTAATGAACTGCCTCACTGCTGCAGCAACAAAGCTTCAAGCAAACACAAAAAAACAGAGAACATTTCTCCCCTATACTGTCCGGATTTCACCGGCTCTCTGCATGCTTAAGAACTTAAATATTAATTTTAAAGCTTTCATTACACATTTATGATCTTTTACCCTGTTATTCTTCACTGAGATCTGACACCCAAAAGTTGCTTCATCCAGCTCAGTCCAGGTTTAAGACAGTAAGAGATCAAAATATACCCTTTAGTATCAGATCAGCTGAGTCTGTGTCACATGTTAAAAACATTTAAGAAGGCAAGGAAGAAACAAACATACCAGCATTTTATTATTTTGCACTGCGAGTGATTTGATGCATTTGTTTATTTGTTCCCCTTAGATTTTCAAGGGCTAGTGGCTGATGAAATATTGAGATCCTTTACTTCAGGAAAAGTACTCATACTGTAAAAATATAACTAATTGTTTCAGCTGTATTTGTATAAAGTGCGTCATTTATAAGAAAACATCATATTTTGTAAACTTTTGGTTTAGGGTGTAACTAAAGAAGGAGGAACCAGTATTTTCAGGCCATCTCACAGTGATTTGAAAGTATAAACTGATATGTGGTCTGTTGACCAGGACAAAAGGAGTGATGAAGGCGAAAAGAACAACAGGAATTGTTGCCCCAAGAGTCTGAGAGGGAATGATACATCTAAAAAGGTAACTGATTCATACAGTCACACACCGTAGAAGAAGTACTAAAATATTTTACTTCAGTAAAAGTAGGACAATACCACTACTTAAAAATACTCTGTTACAAGTACATATCCTGCTTTCAAAATACTATTTAAGTAAATGTACAACTGTATTGAAAATGTAAGTGCAGGGCTGTAAAAAGTACATTATTTCTCTCTGAGATATAGTGGAGTATATCAGAACATGGGAATGCTCAAAGAAATACCTTTAAAAACTGTACAGTGATGCAAACTTGAGTAAATGTACTTTCCACCACTCTCAGTTGCTGATAATAAGTGTGTGTGTGTGTGTGTGTGTGTGTGTGTGTGTGTGTGTGTGTGTGTGTGTGTGTGTGTGTGTGTGTGTGTGTGTGTGTGTGTGTGTGTGTGTGCATGGGTGTGTGCATGTGTGTGCATGTGTTTCATGCAGAGGCCCAAAGTTGCAGATTCTCCAGAAAATGAGCCTGAGGCTCCAAAGGCATTGCTGGAGCAGCAGGTAATGCATTTACATTAGTAGACAAATAATCTGAGTTCACAGTGGTAACCACACCCATGTGAAACCTGGAGTCACCCAGCAGTGAGAAAGATTTTGTGATCGTCTCATTCTTGAGGTCCAGTTTGCAGTACTACTGGGACTGCACATCAGGAAGAAGACCACCAATCTCCAGCTCCACCTGACCTTGAACAGGCTGCAGTACGTCCCTCGATCCCAAACAGCTCGGTGATCGCTGTCACGAGTGGGGGGCATTAGCTAGGCTGGTAACCGCAAGATTGCTGTTTCGATCCCTGGCTCCTCCTAGCTGAGTGCCTGGTGTCCCTGAGCAAGACGCCTCACCCTAATTGCTCTTGACGAGCTGGCTGCGTGGTTGACTCCG
>NC_139920.1:1774817-1807317 GCF_963514095.1 Eutrigla gurnardus
ATATATATATATATATATATATATATACAGTGGGGGAAAAAAGTATTTAGTCAGCCACCGATTGTGCAAGTTCTCCCACTTAAAATGATGACAGAGGTCTGTAATTTTCATCATAGATACACTTCAAATGTGCGAGACAGAATCTGGAAAAAAAACCTGGAAATCACATTGTAGGATTTTTAAATAATTTATTTGTAAATTATGGTGGAAAATAAGTATTTGGTCACCTAAAAACAAGCAAGATCTCTGGCTCTCACAGACCTGTAACTTCTTCTTTAAGAAGCTCTTCTGTCCTCCACTCGTTACCTGTATTAATGGCACCTGTTTTGAACTCGTTATCTGTATAAAAGAAACATTCAAGACCATTGATAATCTCCCTCGATCTGGGGCTCCACGCAAGATCTCATCCCGTGGGGTCATAATGATCATGAGAACGGTGAGCAAAAATCCCAGAACTACACGGGGGGACCTGGTGAATGACCTGCAGAGAGCTGGGACCAAAGTAACAAAGGTTACTATCAGTAACACACTACGCCGACAGGGAATCAACTCCTGCAGTGCCAGACGTGTCCCCCTGCTTAAGCCAGTACATGTCCAGGCCCGTCTGAAGTTTGCCAGAGAGCATATGGATGATCCAGGAGAGAGTTGGGAGAATGTCATGTGTTCAGATGAAACCAAAATAGAACTTTTTGGTACAAACTCAACTCATCGTGTTTGGAGGAAGAAGAATGCTGAAACATCATGCTTTGGGGCTGTTTTTCTGCAAAGGGGACAGGACAACTGATCCGTGTCAAGGAAAGAATGAATGGGGCCATGTATCGTGAGATTTTGAGCCAAAACCTCCTTCCATCAGTGAGAGCATGAAGATGAAATGTGGCTGGGTCTTCCAGCATGACAATGAACCCAAACACACCGCCCGGGCAACGAAGGAGTGGCTCCGTAAGAAGCATTTGAAAGTCCTGGAGTGGACTAGTCAGTCTCCAGACCTCAACCCCATAGAAAATCTGTGGAGGGAGTTTGAAGTCGGCGACAGCCTCAAAACATCACTGCTCTAGAGGAGATCTGCATGGAGGAATGGGCCAAAATACCAGCTACAGTGTGTGCAAACCTTGTGAAGACCTACATTAAACGTTTGACCTCTGTCATTGCCAACAAAGGTTAAATTACAAAGTATTGAGTTGAACTTTTGTTATTGACCAAATACTTATTTTCCACCATAATTTACAAATAAATTCTTTAAAAATCCTACAATGTGATTTCCACTTCACAGTTGAAGTGTACCTATGATGAAAATTACAGACATCTGTCATAATTTTAAGTGGGAGAACTTGCACAATCGGTGGCTGACTAAATACTTTTTTGCCCCACTGTATATATATATATATATATATATATATATAAAACTCTATATATATATAAAACTTTTTCGCTGTCTGTCCACCAGGATGCGATAGTGATCCATGAGGTTTATGAAGAAGGAGCTGCAGCCAGAGATGGACGATTGTGGGCAGGAGACCAGATACTGGAGGTACTACTCACACAGTACTACAGTAGTAGTAATGAACCAACACTGAACACTCTGTGTTGAATGGATGGATGATGTTTTGTCCTCATGACCCATTTTGGATTTTTTCCTGCTGGACGTACATGATTACTGTTTCTAATAATACAACTTCTTCTATTGCTGATACTGCAGTTAAAGTACTGTATCAATTCAGTAGTTCACTGATGCAGATACAAAACCTGCTGTTTTTACTATTCAATTCATGTTGAGTAGTGAATGGGTCTAACTTTGTACTATTTCTGCACTGCTGCTGCTGTTCCTGCTAATATTACTTTTCACAGTACTAGTACTAATGGGACTCAGACTGCAGTATTACGATAGATGGATTTTAAAATGATGAGTCTGACGTTTCTGCTGTAAGATCAAGAGATGAAATCACAGGCTGATGAATGTAAACAATGTCTCCCCCTGCTGGACTAATTTACTTACTACTTTTTTAATCACAGTTTTTATTTATCCAAGGTACTTTATTTATGTATTTCCACTCTATGCTACGATAAACTTATTCACTGCATCTCAGAGACAATCTTTTTCACTTTTAATTGCACTACTACTGCAACACTTTATTATGTATGATTAAAGAATATACTACCCAGCAGTATGCACAGCAAGACAATAAAGATTCATGTGCAGTATTATTTATTTGCCAGTTCTCTTATTATGTTTATTGTTTTGCAACAAAACACCAATTCCTTGTGTGTAATTTTGTACAACAGTCTTGGAAAGGATTCAACTATTAGAATGTATGCTATTGATATTCTAATATTTAGCCTAATTTGAGATTGAGAAAAATAATTCTGTTAAGTTGTTTGAAAGTACAGTGGATCATTTTCATCAGGTTGGCGAAGGTTTTAGATGATATTTTCATGTGTCGAGGTAAACGGGGTGGACCTCCGCGGGGCGTCTCACGAGGAAGCCATCGCCATCCTGCGTCAGACACCGGCGAAGGTTCGTCTGACGGTGCTGAGGGACGAGGCTCGGTACAGAGATGAGGAGAACCTGGACATCTTTAAGGTGGAACTGCAGAAGAGGAGCGGCAGAGGGCTGGGACTCAGCATAGTTGGGAAGAGGTCAGCCTTAAAAACACCCCTAAAGACTGTGTGTGTTCCTGCTGTTGTTGGTTCAGCACACTGACTATTGTTCTTTCGTACAACTTTCAGCCTCTTTCTTGAGTGTTTTCATTTTATGCTAATTTCTACTCCAAGATATCAGAGGGAAATATGCTTGTTTTTTTTACGTTACAGATTCATAGTAATACCAAATTGACAATAACATTTTGATGCATTATTTTAAATTAAACTACCAGCAGCATATACAATAATTAAAATGCTCCACCCTTCCCAGCTACACCATTAAAGTGAGGAACACATTAATGCATCAATTTTTCTAATCCAATAATGTATGTTATTCTGAAATGGTTCCTTCTGGGTCAATTTAAGTATATTTTGATGCTAATACTATTAACTGAAGGGGCACTGTGTAGGATTTAGTGGCATCTAGCAGTTCGCAAGCAACTGCTTCAGTTCTCTCTCTTAAGAGCCAGTGTTTGGTTTGTCTGTTCTGGGCTACTGTAGAAACATGGCGGTGCAACATTGTGGACTCTCTGAAGTTAGACCTTCTCCCTATGCAGGGCTCATTCTAAGCTAACAAAACAGGTTCAGGTAATCATAAACTATTGAAAATATAGTATGTAAATAATCATAATATATATATAATAATAATATGATATAATAGTAAATATTATATTCCATTTCTACAAATAAATCCCCCAAAATCCCAAACATTATTTATAAGTAAAACATTTTAATGAAGGACTTCTACTTGTAACAGAGTAATTTTGCACTGTAGTTTTGCTACTTTAACTACTACCTATACTAGACTATTTTCTTCCATCGTGTGTCTGTGTGTGTGTGTGTGTGTGTGTGTGTTAGGAGTGGCAGGGGTGTGTTTATCTCTGAGGTGGTCAGAGGGGGCGCTGCTGAGATGAATGGTGGTCTGATGCAGGGAGATCAGATCCTGTCAGTCAATTGCGACGACACAAGACGCGCCTCCCAGGAAACGGTTGCTGCCATACTGAAGGTAACAGACAAAAACAATTCTGACTTTATAACTATTATAACTAACTGCAGGTTAGACAATAGACAAGGACAAGAAGAACTCTCTGCTCACTACTTTGATTGTTGTAAATATGAGGAGCGACATGGAGATCGGGCTGCACAGCGGTGTAGTGGGTAGCACTGTCGCATCACAGCAAGAGGGTCCCGGGTTTGATTCCCTGTCCTGTCCAGGGTGTACCCTGCCTTCGCCCAATGACAGCTGGGATCGGCTCCATGCCCCCCACCCCCACCCCCCCTGCGACCCGCAATACAGGATAAGCGGTAGACGATGGATGGATGGACATGGAGATCGGCTCCCCAAAAAGCCTTGTTTGAGACAGTTAGGAAAAGCTCTTAAATTATTTGAAAAAAAAAAAAATCCTGGATAGATTGATATTTTTTTTGTACATTTAGTTTCCTGCAATAAATGTCAACTTGTGTGTTTACTCACACATTGACAATAATGGGGCAGCGAGCCCTAGGTGTTGTCTTAAGAGAAGCCGTTGGAAAAGTACAGTAAATGTGTTTTCTTTAGGATCAACATGCATTGACCCTGTTCAGACTTTGCATTTACATGCATTTTAATGTCTTGTGATCTTGTGACACTACAACAAGTGGACAGCTTTAAGTACATCCGGGCATTCAAATGTGAATTCCCCGCTCTATATGCAAATAAACACATACATCATTATCGTACAAAGACCAAATACTTTGTTGTATTATCCGGTTTGCATTTTACATTATATCGTTTATTTACTTGTGCCAAATAAAGCACATAGTGAACTAAAACAATGATTAAATTTACTCTGCCGCTCAAAGGCTACCAGCAGCTCCTTACAACTTTTAAGCTGGAATGTTTTTCTGCATTTTATTGATCTCAATTCATGAGTTGGTGTGGTAAATAATTGGAGCTAAAAGCAAGAGTAAAGGTTCCTAATGCATGTGTGTGTGTGCGTCCTGCAGTGTGCTCGGGGTCCAGTAAATTTGGAGCTCGGGCGACTCAAAGCTGCATCCTGGATCTCCTCCAGACACAACTCACAAGGAAGTCAGGTGTGTGTTTCTCTGTGTTTGTTATTGTACTGTTGTTCTATCTTTGATGGAACCTGTTTTAGTTTTAGACCTTGAAGGCCATTTCATGTGGTTCACACCTCTTTAAAAGTGTTTTGAAGTGTTACACTTGGTTATAAGAGGATTTTGTCCGTCTGTATTGTCAGTGTGCGTCCTCACAACTATGGAAGCATAAAAGTGCATTCTATATTTATATATATTATAAAGATAGTAAAAATATGTGCATTTCCTCTATGAAAGTTCAAATATACTTCAAGATTTTACAAAAGCAGATATAACACAGTGTATGAAAAAAAACATGACATATTAAAATGCGCTTTAATTTCTTTGTCCAGATGAGTCATGTGAGTGCCAACAGTTCAGGTGTTGTGGCTCCCCCCCTCGCACACACCTCAACATCATGTGACCCTGTGACCTCTGACCCCCTGATGTTGACGTCCACTGTCCCCGTGACCCTCAACAACAATAAGATGTCCAGCAGTGACATCACTTCCTCCTCTAACAGCACAGGTAGAGCAAATGCACTTTGTAGCGTCAATGCCTGAATTTTTTTGCATACTTTAACAATAAAGGACCTTTGAGGTATAGATATAAAATGAAAAGCACCAGTGAATTTGTGCTTTGGCTTAACTGTGTAGTTACTTTGCATATTTAGGGGTACATTTGTTACTTCGTAAAGGAGTTGACTCCAGATTTGGGGTTCCTTAATAGATAATCAATGCTTTCTCATGTATAAATGCATGTTTTTCTGCATGGTTAATGATGTAAATACAACTTGCAACCAAAATGCATTAAAGCCATTTCCACATTTTCAATTATATGCTATTCATGCAGTGCATTTCAATATATTTTGAGGTAAGGTAAATTAATGGTAAATTAATGTTACTAAGGGATTGTAATCGTATTTTAAGTATACATGATATGATTTGATTAAGTAATTCCTCTATGGTTTATAGTTTAAAATTCAAATGGGGGTTTTGGCATGGTTTAAGGGGTAAGATACCTTTTTCAAGCCATCAAATAATTTTTCACCTTAATGAAAATGTATTGCTTTGAAATTAGAAATTAAGCAGTGGCTTTTCCAAAAAGTGCCCATAAAATCTAATCTAATTTAATATGATATATTATGTGATATTGAGAGACACACTAAAGTTTTAATTTTGGATGTTTAAAAGTTGATCGGTATTTTCTTTTCTTTGTGTGTTTTGTGTTTGTGTAGGGGTAGATGCTGGCATCCGTACAGTGGAGATTACAAGGGTAAATGAAAAATGATTACACATGTAGTACACACACACTGTAAGAAAAATTATACAATCAAGTACGCTGTCAGTGGAAGGCATTGGGGTTTTTATGTTGTTTTTGGAGGATTTTCATGGTCTTTATGGTTGCCAGAAACCTGAGAGTGTCAGGGTTGGTCCATCTATCCATCCATCATCTTCCGCTTATCCACGAGTCGGGTCGCGGGGGCAGCAGATTAAGCAGGGCATTCCAGGTGTCCCTCTCCACAGCAACACTCACCACCTCCTCCTGGGGGTCCCCAGGCGCTCCCAGGCCAGCTGAGATATATTCTCCCTCCAGCCGGTCCTGGGTCCGCCCCAGGGTCTCCGCCCAGTTGGACGCGCCCAGTGGTGTAGTCCAGTTTATTGTAGTGTGTATACTGTGATGATTCCCTCCCAGCCTCGTAAACACACGTCCTAGACTGACACCCCATAAGCACCACCACACTCACTAACACATACAGTCGGCTACATGCATACACACATAATTGAAAGCATTCTGAAAGACTGGGTATGTATTATCAACAATTTATTATAAGCAACACAATTTTATAAGCAACACAATTTATTATAAGCAGCACAATTTATTATAAGTAACACCATTAATTATAAGTAACAATTTATTATAAGTAACAATGTATACTAAGACTAAAAAGTACAAAATTTCTATTTGAAATGTAGTGGAGTAATACTTGAGTATTTACATTTTTATGCTACTTTATACTTCTAGTACTTTATACTTCTAGTATAAAGTTATATTATATTGTTGTTGTATTTATTATTTACATTTTATGCTACTTGTATAAAGTAGCATGAAATGTAAATACTCAAGTAAACAACAAGTACCTCAAAATTGTAATTTAGTACAGTGCTTCACTCCCCCAACTTAGGCTATGTAACTACACTCTTAGAAATAAAAGTGCTAAGTAGAACCATATAAAGGTTCTTCGGCTTGTCCTCATAGGAGAACCCTTTTTGGCTCCAGGTAGAACCTTTTATAAAGGTTCCACCTGGAACCCTTTTGGAAGGTTCTACCGAGAACCCCACATAAAGGGTTATACCTAGAACTGTGTGTGTAAGGTTCCACCCAGAACCCCCCATGAGAGGTTCTACAAAGAACCCATACTGGGGGTTCCACCAAGAACCCCTTTCATTTTCCAAAGGTTTCATCTAGAACCCAAACAGGGAGTTCCACCCAGAACCCCTCACTAGAGGTTCTACAAAGAACCCACGCAGGGAGTTCCACTAAGAACCCTTTCATATTTCAAGGGTTTCATCTAGAACCTGCACAGGGAGTTCCACTAAGAACCCTTTCATGTTTCAAGGGTTTCATCTAGACCTCACACAGGGGGATCTAAAAACATCCCTTTTCAAAGGTTTTCACAAATAACTGTCTTGTCCTCTGAGGGTTCTATATTGTATTCTACAGATCAGTTTAGTTCATATTATATTGTGGTAATTTATCATGTTGACATTGAACAAACATTCAAAACATTTTAATGAGAAAAACATTTATTTAAAGATAGTCCAACAGAACAGGCTGTGTAGGTCCAGGGGAGAACAGGTCAAAAGTCAGCATAGGTCCAGTGGAATCAGCAACATGACAGGCCAGACACATCATGCTGTCCTCAGTAGGTGAACTTGTGTAATCTCCAGCAACGGTGACATAGCAGAAACATTTTTATGCTACTTTATACTTCTAGTACTTTATACTTCTAGTATAAAGTTATATTATATTGTTGTTGTATTTATTATTTACATTTTATGCTACTTGTATAAAGTAGCATGAAATGTAAATTCTCAAGTAAACAACAAGTACCTCAAAATTGTAATTTAGTACAGTGCTTCACTCCCCCAACTTAGGCTATGTAACTACACTCTTAGAAATAAAAGTGCTAAGTAGAACCATATAAAGGTTCTTCGGCTTGTCCTCATAGGAGAACCCTTTTTGGCTCCAGGTAGAACCTTTTATAAAGGTTCCACCTGGAACCCTTTTGGAAGGTTCTACCGAGAACCCCACATAAAGGGTTATACCTAGAACTGTGTGTGTAAGGTTCCACCCAGAACCCCCCATGAGAGGTTCTACAAAGAACCCATACTGGGGGTTCCACCAAGAACCCTTTCATTTTCCAAAGGTTTCATCTAGAACCCAAACAGGGAGTTCCACCCAGAACCCCTCACTAGAGGTTCTACAAAGAACCCACGCAGGGAGTTCCACTAAGAACCCTTTCATATTTCAAGGGTTTCATCTAGAACCTGCACAGGGAGTTCCACTAAGAACCCTTTCATGTTTCAAGGGTTTCATCTAGACCTCACACAGGGGGATCTAAAAACATCCCTTTTCAAAGGTTTTCACAAATAACTGTCTTGTCCTCTGAGGGTTCTATATTGTATTCTACAGATCAGTTTAGTTCATATTATATTGTGGTAATTTATCATGTTGACATTGAACAAACATTCAAAACATTTTAATGAGAAAAACATTTATTTAAAGATAGTCCAACAGAACAGGCTGTGTAGGTCCAGGGGAGAACAGGTCAAAAGTCAGCATAGGTCCAGTGGAATCAGCAACATGACAGGCCAGACACATCATGCTGTCCTCAGTAGGTGAACTTGTGTAATCTCCAGCAACGGTGACATAGCAGAAAGGGGAGACAAAAAAGAGTTTTAGTTCCATCAATCCAAGGTGCATTTACTGCGCCTTATTGTAAGCTATCTACAAACAATAAAATAATGCATGGTCCAATGAAAGGAATCAGAGTACATACTGTACGTACTAATTGTGACAGTGGAACAGAATCATGAGAAAGTGAGGGAACCCCACAAAGTTTTCACATTGATTAAATAATGTTAAAATACTTTTCAGTTTATGTTACAAGTACTCAAAATGTTACGTATTGTAACAATAATGGAAATCTCAGCAAAACCCTCTTTTTCAAGCCAACGGCACACTTCGGCTTTCGTCCAAGCTGTGTAAGTCATTTCTACAAGAAAACAAACAAACAAGCAAACGAACAAAACATAACAAGAAACAAATGCCTAGTCCACCTTTCACCATAAAAGTCCTCAGCTAGGGTCAAGCATGCTGAAATAAGATATTATATTTAGCTCACCTTGATTCTCTCAAGTTTCTTCTGTTCTCTCTCTCTTCTGTTCTTCTTTGTTCTGTTCTGTTCACAGTAATCACTATTGGTATGTCACACCTGGTTTGTAGAGGGGGAAGACCAGACCATATGGTGCAATCCATGGGGCAACCAGCTCTTAACTCACACATGACAGCCACCATGGGGCCAGCTCCCAGGCCCAACACACCAAAACTCGCCCTTCCCCCTGGGAGATCAAGGTTCAATTCCCGGCATCAACAAACCCTGATGTAGTAGCCCCAAAGTCAGTGTTACAATATGATTTTTTCATCAGTTAAGGCTTGGCCTCTGACATCAAAGACCTTTCTTTATCACTGAACTTTTGTGCAGCTTCACAACTTGACTAAGCCAGTCAGCAGGGTACAGTAGCCATGGAATGAGGCCAATCATGGAAACGTATGAGGAGGAGACAAATACATGAGTAAAATTGTCTGTAAAATAAGTGTTTAATATTTTTCAAATTGTCTGTCACTAATCCACACATCACCTCAGTAGGCATTAACATGGTCACTCTGCATCAACCAGGCCTTCAACTCACAACTTCAAACTGTATCTCTAGATCACGTGACTTGTAACAAACTTTCAAAAGCCTTTGTCTAGTGAGTAGTATAGCTCACTTAGATGCCCCAGAAAGAGGGGTTATATCTTATATGACTTATATACTTTGTACATTTGTTTCACAAAGACTAGAAGGTATTTTTGATGTATTACCATTATCACCCTTGGGGCTTGAACCCACATTGTCTGGCATCAAGAAACAGCTCCTAGCCAACTGAGCTAATTGTCTGGAAGTGCAATCAGCAAGGTATGATATCTGTCAACATGGGAATTGAACCTGTGACCTAAAAGCAGAAGTCACACATTATACAGACAGAGCTAAACAGACACATGATCAGCTCTCTCTGTCTGACCACTGACATGAAGGAGCTGTCAACCTGGCTGTGTGAGTGAGTGTGGCGAGTCAGAGGAGTCCCTGCTCTACACGTTCTCCTGGATAGCTCAGTGGGTAATGGTACAGACTTTAGATTTGGAGGGTAGGGGTTAAAATCACAGTCACAGCTAATCTTTGCCTGGGTCAACAATATTGGCTGATGAAGGTCTTGCTTTCTTATAATTAATGGTTGTGAAAATAAATTGGTAACACAAATAATGGCAGTCCTATAACTGAAATGTTCTATGTCTGATCAGAATGTGTAAGGTGATAGACTAGTATGGTGGACCTGATGACTCCACCCAGCTAGCTGGTTAGCTCAGTCACTACTGTCAGTGACATTAGACTGGGTGGCAGGTGTTCAAATCCCAAGATGGGCAATTATGTTGCAGTTTGATCAACAGGATCTGGAGAAGAAGAAAAAAACAAATAAACAAAAAAATGGATA
Organism: Eutrigla gurnardus; assembly: GCF_963514095.1. Taxonomy (NCBI): domain Eukaryota; kingdom Metazoa; phylum Chordata; class Actinopteri; order Perciformes; family Triglidae; genus Eutrigla; species Eutrigla gurnardus. The sequence goes on from NC_139920.1 coordinate 1,785,345, forward strand.
TGAAAATTATTTGTATCAGTAGTCACAAGGAATTGTATTTTACACCATTATTGGTAAGTGTTATCAGGAAGTATGTCCCTGGTGACACAGGATCCATGCTTCCAACAATCCCTGAAGAACTCTTTCTTCCAAAAATGGTTCTCTGGATCAAAATAGTTCTTACTGGAACCCTTAGCGTTACCAAGAACCCTTGTAAAAAGAACCCTATTGGAACCCTTATTTCTAAGAGTGTAGCCTGGTAGTCTACAAAGCGTTCCAGATATTTTTGTACTCAGGCATCCGAGGTGTGCTTTGCCTCCTTGCAGAGCGATGGCTTCTCAGCCATGTTGTGACGTACTTCTTTGGCTGGAAAAGACTTACTGATGCTGATCATCATCAAAATGTTAACATTGGACAACAAAATTGTAGATCTCTTATCCGTGCAAACATTGTTCATAAGACTGAAACCCCTTTCACACTCAGCCGTGCTGCAAGGGATGGTCTGCATGCATCGTATGAGTGGTTTAAGGCTTTCAGGCTCAATGTGTGGGTGCTCAAGGAAGTCTCTCATACCATTAACTGCTTGGTCTTTACAAAGATTGAACCGCCTGCACAGTCGTTTCACTTGTGACTCACCATACCGTATGCCAGGTGTTGATGGCCAGTTGCTTGTGTCCAGAATGCTGAGATCACAAAGTGTTTCACCTTCAAATGAGAGGCGCTTCTCCAAGTTGTTGATCAGACTTTGTAGGAACTGCTTTGCATTGATTGGGGTGAGCTTTGCATTTGACTCCAGTGAAACTGATCCAAAATATCCCGAAGCCTGTGCTTTCAATGCCTCCTCCGATTTCTCTCCTGGAGAGTCTTTGAATGATGCCAGCACTCGGATGGTGCGCTTCAGAAGCTGTTCTGCTCTCAAAAGTGTGATTGAATGGGCCTGGAGTGGCTGAGACAGGTTTGCAAGTTCAGACAGTGCATCGTACATGAGTCCAAGGTCACACAGAAATTCTTTGCTTTGCATACGATGTGCCAAGCCTCTGTAAGTTTGCCTCTCTTTGCCGTTTCTTGTTTGGTCTCCCGCAGCATTTTCAAAGTGTCTGTTGAGTGCTTCATATGACCTCCACACAGCTTTTACAGCACGGAAGCTGCTGGCCACCCATCGTGTATTTAAAACTTTTTATTGGACTGACTGTAGAGATTGTGGATCTTCTCCATGAATGCTTTGAAGTGGTTGATTGACTGAACCTCATCCACAGCATCAGATACAGCCAGTTCCAAACGGTGGTTCATGCAGTGCCATGTGAAGAGGTTAGGGTACCTTGCAGTCAGCCTGGTTGCCACACCAGAGTTCTTCCCCAACATGACACTGGCTCCATCAGAAACAAATGAGACCCAGTTCTTTTGAAGCCATTCTTCACTGAAGCCTGCAGTGTCCAAACAGTTCAACAGAGCTTCCTCTATGCCCTCTGCCCTTTGGCTATCCAGCTCAACCAGCTACAGAAATACAAACTCAAGAGTAGTTCCATCTACAGAGGCTTTCACATTGAAAATCATGGCAGATTTGTGACTGAGAGGTGTAGCCTCATCAATGAGAACAGACAATTTGCTTGAAGAAGACACAATGCTGCTAACAATTTTTGTGGAACTGTACCTTGAGTGCAGACTAGTGCCCATGTTGACACCATTTTTTTCCTGAAGCTCAATGAGAGTGTCATGGTCAGTGAAGGGTCGGTTCATCTTAGCAAGATAGTACGCTGTTCTGAATACAGCATCTGTCTCAGAAAACACAGTTTCAGACACAGCTCTCACCATATTCCCAAGTAAATCCTGTCCACCCTTTTCAGTGAGGTCCTGAGCTATTTTGTGTGCCCTGGATGTCTGATGTCGTGGTATCTTGTTCCTCAAGGAGGCCAGGGCTGTTTCTCGGTTTTCATTTGAGCCAGAGGACAGGATCTTAAAGAAAGCCCACTCCTGAGATATGGACACTCGTTTTTTTCTGTGAGGACGCCAGTTGATTTTGTCGTGCTGCAAATAGCACAACCTGGAAGTAGACAAAAACATGACTAATTAACATCATCATACAAGTTGCTGAACAAGGCCATAATATAATCAAAAGTATTTAATGAATTGTTTACAATCTTCGCAAACAAAGACATGCTGCTATCTGCTGATGTTAAAGTGATGGTTCGGAGTGAACTGCACCCTAGGTAATTTCCACCATGACATCCAGCCAAATACCCCCTCAGAAGCATTTTTAGCGATGGTCAGCATTGGTCAAGATAGGGCGATCAGCCGAATGGCTTAGTAATAGCGCAATGGGACATAGAGTATATCTCGTAAATTTCCCCACTAATAATGCATGGAATGTTACCAAACTTCTGCAGTAGTACACATAGGGTCTGTACTCACAAAACGAGGCATTTTAAAGTTTGTAAGTACATCGGGAGTTTATTTAAAAGAACACTTGCCTGATAGCTTCTACTACTAAAGCTACCGCTATTGCATAGACGGCACTTCCTGTTTACCCAGCTTCTTCTTCTTCGTTGGTGTTTAATGGCAGTCGGCGTTTACCCAGCTGTTTCCGTGACGCGAGTTTCACGCCAGAGTATGAAAACGTTTCGCTGATTTTTTATAAATGCTTCTATTATCAGGTCGACAAGTGTTGACATGATAATACAAGCAAACTTGCGTCATAGAAACAGCTGGGTAAACGCTGGGTTTCGAAAAATAGTGCTCTGCCTCAAGATTCTTGCATCATGGACCGACCGACAATGAGGCCCACAAGTTGAATATACTTTGTTGCTGTGCTGTGTTCCTGTTCACAAACTCCTATTCCATTTCCACCATGTCATTAAAATTGAGCTTAGTCTGCTTGGTTTCTTCTGGATTTGTAGGAAATTTGACAAACTGGTTGCCAAGCTGACTCTAAATTGCCCGTAGGTGTAAATTTGTACAGTAGACATGTAGAGACAGACAACCATTCACACTCGCATTCACCAATAATGGCTAAACTTTTCACCTCAGTAACAGCCAAGATGAAACACAACATATGGACTGTCATCACTGCGAGTGTAAATGTCACAGGAAGTGGTGGATTAAGAACCCTTGAACAAGTAAAACTGCACTGGAAAAATCTAAAACCGAAGGCCACAAAAGACCACAATGAGTCTCAAAACCCTAAAACAGGCACACACAAAAAAAACAAAAAAAAAACATGTAAGCAGGAGTTCACTGATGTCATTCTAGACATAATTGGGGGGGAAATATCCCAGCCTCTACATGGGATTCAGTCAGTTGCACAAGGTGGTGAGTCTGGACTGTGTGGGACTGAGACAGAAACTCCAGACTCAGAGATGGCTGGTGACTTGGGAGGGCAATTTGTCACCCTAAACTCTGTTGAGGCAGAGCCAAAAGACCCCCTGGGGTATACTCCAGAAAGCAGGCTTAACCTAACCTTGAACTCTAAGTTGACCAACTCTGAAATGGGCAACTCTTGAGTTTTCGGTTCCAGAACAGCTGTTCTGAATTAGTTCGATCAACTCTGACTCTGACTGTCAAAGTATGTAAATGAGTTACGCACGTGCCTGCCGACTCTACAAAGCCATCATCATGGAGCTCCGATACTATGATTCACAATGGAGATATTACTTCTTGTTTATGGAGAAAGCATGCTCATCCTTAGAAAATGGAGCAACATAACTGCAGCAAAGTAGAGACAGTTGGCATCACAGACAATTGACTGAATAAAACAGTCGCTTAATCAAAAGTTAATGTTTTATTTTCAAGTGCGCATTGTGATTCTGGTGTAATGGTTAGCAACGCTGACTCCAGTGCAGTAGTAATCAAAATCCTGACATAAAGCTGATAGAATCACTTTTCAGTTCAGATTCCGGAAAGGGGCAGAGACAGATTATGAGATATTCAAGGTTTGTTGAAGAAAACCTGCCAGCAAGCAGGCTAGGTTCACAGAGTCAGTTACCATGGTAACTGACCTAAAGATTAACTTCACTCTCTTTCTGGAACGGAAAACTCAGAGTATCCCTCTTCTCAGGGTTAACAAACTCAGAGTTTTAGCAAAAACCTGCTTTCTGGAACACACCCCTGGTCAGTGAAAAAGACCAACAAGAGGACCCACACTCTTCAAGGGTAGAACCACCCCATAAGAGGCGACATCCGGAAAAAGACCCCAAGATGGTTGTATGGAGATCTGGTGAGGAGATAAACAGAGAGAGCAGAGAAACAAATCTCTGTTGCTGAGTAGCAGATTAATCTGACCCTGCTTCAAAATCCATCCATCCATCCATTTTCTACCGCTTATCCTGTATTTTAGGGTCACGGGGGGGCTGGAGCCAATCCCAGCTGTCATTGGGCGAAGGCAGGGTACACTCTGGACAGGACGCCAGTCTATCGCAGCCTGCTTCAACAGAGGGAAACGAAACTTTGCGTTCGCCTCTCCGAAGACAATCTGAAAGATGCTGGCATTTCACTTTCTAACAAAACTCAGCCGCCCGACTCCTCACCTGTACAAAGAAGCGAGATCACATCACCCCGGTCCTTGCATCACTCCACTGGCTCCCCATCCGCTACCGCATTGATTTCAAACTTCTCCTGACTGTTTAAAAATCCCTCCATGGTCTGGCCCCCACCTACCTGTCTGATATTCTCCACCACCACATCCCATCTAGAGCACTCCGGTCAGCCGACCAACTGTTGTTGGAAGTGCCCAGGTCCAGGCTAAAAACCAGGGGGGACAGAGCCTTCGCAGTGGCAGCCCCCAGACAGCCCCCAGACTCTGGAACTCCCTCCCCCTACACATCCGGGCGACCCAGTCTTTAAATATTTTTAAATCACAGTTAAAGACCCACCTTTTTTCCCTTGCCTTCGATTAGTGTCTTTTCAAATTGTCTAACTCAGACCTTGTCTTTTAACCCTTTTCTTTTCTTTCTTTTTCTTTTTTGTCTTTTTAAAATGCCTGAAAAATGCCTTTTTACGTCTTTTTGCATTTAGCACTTAAGCACAAGCACTTTCTGTGAAGCACTTTGGTTGCGGCTCAGCCGTTTGTATATGTGCTATATAAATAAAATTTGATTTGATTTGATTTGATAACTGATTCTAACTGAAAACATTTGTTTCTTGGTTAATTGTTCAATTTAAAATGGGTATCAACTAGGGATGCTCCGATCGATCGGCTGCCGATCGTTATCGGCCGATATGGACCATAAACAGGTTGATCGCGATCGGTCAAAGTGCCGATCAGAAAAGCCGATCGCATATTTATATATTTTTATTACCCGGGACTGTTTTTCTCCGTGGCCGGTGGCCTGTCAAAGTTCCAGTGTAAACAACGCTAGTGACGTGTGGTGGGCTTTTATCAGCCACCCTCGTGCGCACAGTCGGCTCATCCAGTGTCTGTTGATCAGAGTTCCAAAATACAACGTGCGCAACTTCGCGAGCCACGCAGGTGAAGTATCAACATCACATGCAAGAACGTCAGCCGTTCGTCAGCTTAATTACAGCCACCCGAGTGGAGCTGAGCGAGCGGGCAGTGGAAGCACACAGCGGCATTTTTATTATTAAAGTACGCTCCGGTTCCGGTCCCGTTCCGCTCCGGTGTGCGCACATGGTTGTAGTCAAAACGAGCGTAGCTGAACGAGCAAGTGGCCACGAGCGGGCAGCGGATTTTGCAGAGAGCGGAGCGAAGTACCGGTCCGGTTCCTCTCCGGTCCGCTCACATCGCGAGTCTGAAGCCCAAGCCCGACCCAGAATCCTGCTGTGTCCTACACAGTCATCGACAGTATGTTCAGTCATAAAACGGCTCTATTATTATTATTATTCTCCCATCCATTCTGTGATTGGTGATTGGATCGGCCCCCAAATATGCTGATCGGAGCATCCCTAATTTTATACATTTTTTTTCTTAATGCATTGCCAAAATGTATATGATCGGGAAAAATTATCGGGAATGATCGGAATTGTATCGGGAGAAAAAAAAAGTGATCGGATCGGGAAATATCGGGATCGGCAGATACTCAAACTCAAACGATCGGGATCGGATCGGGAGCAAAAAAACTTGATCAGAACAACCCTAGTATCAACGTTGTCTATGTTACTTTAATATGCAAGCATTGAATAAAAAAATGATTAAATATGGGTCATGTATCTTAAATGTCTCTACATCCACCTTGAATCCATGCTTTATTCACACTTTTAGTGGGATCAGGATAATTTGGATTATCCAGGGCCCGGTTTCCCGATAACGTCCACTCTTAGCGTGCTACGAAGACTCCTCGTTATGACTTACCAAAGTTGTTTACCTCTATAGTCGTGGTTCCCGAACGGTCTCTTAGGAGTCTTCTTAAGAAACACTCCTTACGTCGTACGCACACGGCGCTGTCCAGAAAGAAAGTGCTGAAATCGATTGCTCAGAGTTCGATTTTCCATTTCATGCGCAGGTGCATGACAGCACTATATTATAAAATGTAGGCTATTGCAGTGTTTGCGAATAAAACATTGCTAGAAATCCTTCTAGGCCTAAACATTTATTTAACCATGGTCGAACATACTACCATAGCCTATAATGATTTAAAAAAAGATATAGAAAATATAGAAACAGCGGAGGAGATTGAGCCAATTGAGCCCCAGCTGTCGCACCAGGTGACTCTTCCAAAACCTGTGAAGCAAGAATTCCCCTCTCTACCAATCCTTGCAAAAGGACCGCTTTCAGTTTTTTCTTAATAAGGGACCTTGACACAGATATACCATAGTACTCGGCAATGGTACACAAATCATCCTTCCTACAGCCATCAATCTGACTTAAAGTAGGATGAGCCACAAACTCTTCTATGCTAAATACTGCCATAATAGCAGAGGGAAGCTAAGAAGAGCCACAAGCTAGTCATGTAGCTAAGCTACTAACAAATAGTGCAACAACACCAACATGTATATCCACTGAGCTTACTTCCTCTTTCACTAGTGACAAGTGCGATGAGTGTCAATGCTAGGTGCCCACACACACACACCAATACCAAGCCCAGCCTTATAAAAAAAAAAAAACTTCCCCAGCTTCTACCTAAATCTACCTGTCTTCTGGAGCTTGCAGGGCTCGAGGCGACTTGAAAGGCTAAACTTCAGCGGCCGGAGCCCTGAAACGCCTACCTCCGTCAGGGAACTAGTCCCCACCCAGGATTCACTCCGAAAACAAAAAAGGTAAAATAACAAATGAGTGCCTGAAGGAAAGACCAATAAAGTCCAGCTGGACACTCCCCTACCTCACTGAGGAAGCCATTTTAACCGTTTAATTAAGACTGAACACCTGGCCAACCAGACAATAACACTCACCACGTAGCCACCACTGCTAATGCTACACCTACAAACCTGAGCTTTCCAATAGAACCAACTATCGAGCTACTCCTTGTCGGATCCCGGACGAGCCCCCACTTGTTACGACCCCAAATAGTATCCAGGGGGATCTGGGGAGTAACAAAAAAATATTTTTAGGTTCTGGGGGACAAGGAGGAGACACAGACAGAGGTAACGGTAAGCAAAAAAAGGGTTTATTGATGGGCCAAAGAACTAAGAACCACTTTCCCAAAAGGGGAAAGCACAAATCAAAAGAACTAACTCCAAACCAACCAAATACTCCACTACTCAGAACTACTCAGAACTACAACAACGGCACTCCGTCACTAGCTCCCACACACAAACAATTGTCAACTGCTTGATGGCACAAAAGGCCCTGTGCAGCTGTCTGCTCCCAGCTTATATAGCCCTCAGGTGAGCACAGGTGCACTAAATTTCCTGATTGCCAGGGTTGCAATCAGAAAGGGGGGGGGGGAAAGGTCATCTGGGGAGAGAACACAATGAAACACAAACACAACACACTAGATCCGTAACAACATCCTTAATTAAATGCGTATTTGTTGCCGTTGTAGTCGAAACTTATGCAATATAGCCACGTTGGTCAATATATCCATGGGATTGAAGTTGATCCTTATGAAATTATGTATACCAACGGTTCCGAGACGGCGACGTCTTTGGTTCAGCTACTTCTGAGGGTGAGGTAAAGCTTAGCCTTGTGATGAAATGCATGCGCATTTTATTTTTATTTTCTTCATGAATGACTTAAAACCACTGGTGAAACACAACACTGGCAATGTGCAGTTCCATGCGCAGCGGGGATTTCTGGATTACTGTACAGTGGCGGCGACTAGCGTCAGGAGCTGAAACATCACTACGGTAGAGCTAAGAAGGCTCTAAGAGTGCTCCAGTAGGGGTTACAAATGACGTAGCGTTAAGAAGGCTTTAAGAAGGCTTCGGGAAACCGGGCCCTGATCTCCAGTTTTGAAATTGGATTTGGATTACCAAATCTGTATCCCAATTTTGTGGGATCAGGATCACATCATCCGGGCCTGGTTTTTCAAAAGTAAGGATTTGAGATTGGAGTCAATCTTAATTTTTAAGATTTAGGGGGTTTCAAAAGGAAAAACTTACATCGTATTAGATCATGTAATCCAATCTTGGTTTTGATCTGGATCAAACCCGATGCCTGTACTAGGAAGCAGGATTTGGGCTTAGCGAGGTAACTTAAGCGTTAACTCTGGGTTTTCTGTCCTACGATGCTGGTTCACTTCTTACCGGGGTACATCACCATGGTAATGGGGAATGACTTATCTGTGTCAGCGTACATCCTACTGACCACTTTGAATTATGTTTTTATATTTATTTTATTTGCTCCCAAGTCCGTTTTACACCATCAGTTTTGCAGCTGAAAGAATTAGGCTGATATTGTCATACACCACGTTATAAGAATACATCTCATCAACACATTCATTTGTTTAAAGTTATATTTTTGGCCTTTTATTGCGAGAGGACAGCGTGAGAGTTAAAGGGTTGAGAGAGAGCAATGACACGACATGCTTTAAAAGAGGACCGCAGGGCAGTTTCAAACCCAGGACCGCTGCAGGGAGCCTCGGTATATGAGGCTGTAACTCTACCACTGAGCTATCAGCGCAGTTAACACATTAACAATCAGTCAGATCTAGTAGTGCTCTTATGATGGGGCAGCCATATTATACAACTATTAATATTATTAATACGACTTATGCATTCACATAGTCGGCGAGTTTTTGCCAACTGTCCTTCCTGCATGTTGCAGATGAAAATGTTGCTTTTTGCCTGTATTATACATTTAACTCTTTCGTATTTCTGTAAGATTATGGTTCGCTCCTCGTATGTGAAATATGCCGCTCTGCTGCCCGTTGACTGATCCATGTTTGTGATTGGTCAAATGCTGTAAACGCTGCCTCTTTTATGTGCACGCGCTCATAGCTCGACAGGGAAACCCTGCGTTGACTTACCGAGTTGATAACCAGCTTCGTGTGACCACATATCTCTGCTTGCCTTTGTTAGGGTTACTTAAGCAGGATACCCTGGGTATGTTGAACTCGCTTCGTAGTATAGGCCTCTCTCTTGTCTGTGTTTTTCAAAACAATTTGGTAAGATTGGCATAACATTGATCTCAAAAATCAGGATTAACCTGATCCAAGCAGCAGGGTGGATTCAGAGTGGATTTCAGGAACAGAACATAATACAATTTTAACATTGGTCAAATAATACTTTTTTATAATGTAGTATATCAACATTTATTTTTTGTACAATATTTGTTTAACAACAGCTGGGATCAGCTCCAGCCCCCCCGTGACCTTGAATACAGGATAAGCGGTAGAAAATGGATGGATGGATGGATTTGTTTAACAGTGTCGAAGATAATTATGAACATATTTCCACAAACAGAAGTAAAAAAAAAAGTAAATTCATCACAGGCAAAGATTAACCAATCAAAAGTAATTCCTAATAATGGCAGAACAACAAATATAAATTGTGTATTTTTTTTAATGTATTTTCTGATTTAAAACACATTCAAAATATCTATGACATGATTAGTTTGTTAGGCGGGTGCATATATGAAAAAAAAACACCTAACCCCAAAATAATTCTAACAAAAGGTTTTTCAACTGTTGTAGTATTAGGTGTCCTTAATAACATACTAAAAGTTTACCAAATTTTGACAACTATAAAGGTGTCATTTTCAAGATGGCATCCAAGATGTGTAGGAAACCCTTAAAATAGCCTAGCTCCTTCAATATTTGACCTTATCAAGTAATCTTGGTATCTTACCCCATGTTTTCTGGGTCTATGAATCCATTGGACTTATCTAAATTGCAGTGACATGATCACATACTTAAATTACTGTAAATTACTGTAAGGTTTTATCTTCGTTTGGGGTGAACCAGAGATTGATTTAGCCGGTCATGTAAAGGCGAGGACACATCAGACCAAAGATTGGGCATCGGAGAGTCTGGATAAGTTGGTGACATGAGTAACATGAGTAGTAAGCTAACTAGTGGATTATGTGCAATGTAATGACAGCTAGCTGCTAGTGAGCTAACAACAAATAGATTAGGCTACAGACTAATGTGAGGGGATCCAAACTCAGACACAGTTTTGATCAACATGTGATCAATGTATTGCACTTCCTTATCAGCTCAATTCATGTGCTGCCATTGCACAGTCATATGCAGACTTTACTGTACGCAAGTATAGTAAAGCAACAGTTGTTTTTGATGGTTATAGTGAAGATCCTTCCATCAAAGACAACACACATCAGAGACGTGGTGCAAACACTCATCCCATCATTAGATTCAATGCAGAGACTTAGTTTGTGGGAAGAAAGGATGATTTCCTTTCCAGATCTTCCAACAAACAAGGTCTTATCAATCTTATGACCGTGGAGCTGAAGAAAAAGGGCTGCACTTTTATCAATGCATTAGCTGATGCAGATGTGGACATTGCCAAAGCTGCAGTCAAGGCCTCAGAACATCGGCCAACAACCTTGATAGGAGAGGATACAGACGTACTCATTCTTCTCCTCTACTATGCTGGGATGAACAACAGAGGCCTCTATTTTTGCTCAGACAAGTCCAAAGCTAATAAAGTGTACAATAGTGAGATGAAACAAGTCTTGGGTATTGACTTGTGTTCCCAGTTGCTGTTTATACACGCCTTCACAGGATGTGATACAACATACCGCATTTTTAGTGTTAGCAAACAGACAGCATTCCAGAAATTGTGAATGGGGACTCAACCATCCAGTCCTGTGCAAATGTGTTTCTGCTCCAACATCAAGCAAGGGATGTCATAGAGGACCATGGGACCAAGGCCATGGCAGTTTTGTTTGGCGGAAAGAGTAATGATTCACTTGCCTCTTTGTGGTACAACCTTTTTATCAAGAAAATTGTTACCGCCAAATCATTTGTTGCTCAAGAACGTCTGCCTCCAACTGAGTCCTCAACCAAATACCACTGCCAAAGAGTTTACTTCCAGATCATGGTGTGGATTGGAAAGGAAGCTGACATGAACACAGTGGATTGGGGATGGAAACTGGTGGAGAACCGGTTCCTGCCAGTTATGACCAGCAAGACTGCTGCCCCAGAAGACCTGCAGATGATCCACTGCAATTGCACAACTGCCTGCCGATCACAACGGTGCAGTTGCAGGGCATATGGACTACCATGTATGCCTGCTTGTGGACCATACCAACTTGAGAATTGTGAGAATCACAATAATCCACCTCTATGGGACGAAGAGTGTAGACTAATGGTAAATATATATATCAAAGGGCAAGACAAATATATAAAAATATAAAAAAACACAAAGACATGAAAGGGGTTAGCGGTACTGAGCCGTCACGTAGCAGCCCTGTTTTGACTAATTTTACAGTACCACAGTTCTAATTCATTTATTCTTTGTTGGAATTGAAAGAATGGTTATGAACCACAGAAACCACCAATACAAAGCAAAACGATATGAGAATGGAGAAATATACAATTACTTCAGGGAAATTGTACTTATTTTTCACATTACCTGGTTCACATCATACCTGACAAATTTCACCTTTCAGGTCACATGGCTCTATGTCCAAACCCTGTTCTCTGGACACGGGTGTCCCTCAAGGCTCAGTATCAGGACGCTTCTGTTCTCACTATACACCAGATCACTAGGCTCTGTAATCACATCACATGGATTCTACCATTGCTACGCAAATGACACTCAGATATTCCTCTCTTTTCCCCCAACCTCTGATGCACATTGCAACACGCATCTCGGAATGTCTGGCAGACATCTCTGTCTGGACAACTGCACATCACCTCACACTGCATGAAAAGTGGGATTTTCGTCAGTTAGCGACCCTGTAAATTGCCGTGGAAGTTCAGGTTTACAACTGCACACGGCAATTTGCAGGAAACACCGAAAACTGACGTGAATTGCCGGGAATTGACGTGGGCCTTGCTTGGCAGTTGACCCCCCATGACCCCCCTCCCCGTAATCCTAGGGGAGGCTTTAACATGTAAATGAAAATGCTGTGAGCTATACAAATGCAAATCAGGGTAGCAGGGGGAGTTTTACCCCAGGTGACATTTTTCTGAAAGGTGTTAACTTAATTTCATCTTCATTCAAAGATATAACTTCATTTCATCTTCATTCAAAGATACACAAAACAATTTGCTTCAACAATTACTTTTAATCAGGCTTTGCCACAAAGGTAAAATGTACATTCATGCAAACAACATCACACTCTCCTAGAGCTCAACCACTGTGCATAGTGGCATGACTACAGTGACCATTTCTTTGGTCTTGCTTAAATGCACAGTGGCTGTGTTAACCACACATCTCCCAGCAATGCGCTCAACAGGCAGAAATGATGCTGGGTATGACGTGTCTGTTCCCTGCAAGCTCCAAACTTCTATTGGCTTTCCATAAAAATGTCTGTCCGGATGGGGATGAAGCCAGGAAACTTGCGCAATAACATGTTTAAATGCAGTACCTTTTGACACAACATTAACAACTATAAACTGCTTTATAATGGCTGGTCGTAGTTCTGCTAGAGGGTCAAGGATGGGTTCATAGATCATAGAGTCGGCTGTGTTCGAAATGCCATACTAACGTCCTACTCGTACTTAATTGTGACGTAAATTTGAGTACGTAGTGCGTTCACATACAATAGTATGTGAATTTGTGTACACGAGAAATGCCCGGATGTATACTGCATTGGCAAGAATTTCTGAGTATACAGCGGACCTTGCTAAATCTACTCAACTTCCCCAAAATGCATTGCGGCTCGTCTGACTTCTGAAAAGTTTTGGATAATGGCGGACGACTGCAGTGATTCTGGCGACAGCCCAACACAAACCGCGTACACATGTAAGTATACTGTAACACGATTTTTATGTTTCCAGCTGACTTTTAAATCGTATTGATAATGAACGTTACTTTGTTGTTGGCATTGTACGTTAACGTTACGAATCGAAGGTCCAGCCGGCTAGCCCACTGACGGTAATTTACCATAGGGGTTAGCGAGCGTAACCGAAGCGGCAAATGTGCCGTTTTTACCGACGTTAACTAAGAATATAGTGCTTATGTTAAACCGTGGTTATATATTTACTAACGGTGATTAATAACGCCGTGCACCGTTGTCCGTTAAAGGGACGGATGCAGACACCGGGCGCCTCATTCAGTGGAGGGAACGATGAGGAGAAGTTCACCGGCAGGAGGAATGCTGCTCTGAGAGGCTTCACAAAATGTGGTTTAAATGTTATAATTCTTATATGCAGGGCTTAACAACTACTGGTGCATATTTAGCTTCTCAATGATATAAGGTTGAACACCAGCGTATATAGATGGGAGATGTACTGCTCTCCTGAGATGTCTACCTGAAACGTTCTGTTTAACAGTTATTTTAGTCGGCAAGAAATCATCAATGAACTGTAACACTTTTCTACGTGCTGTTCTTCATATAGGATGTTTATTGAAGAACATGGGATGGAGGGAAGGTGGAGCCGGATGGACAAAGAAGAAGTGGGATAACATGAAGCAGAAATACAAGGTGAGTTGGAAGCAGTTTAAAGTATTGAACTCTACAGCATAAAAGAAACCAGATGAAGTTGTCTTTCTTATAAATAATCAGGCAAAGGCATTGCTGGGTAATATCTACAATGTGTTAAAACATCAGAGTCCATGAAGTTTTACTTATAAACTGCACTACTGATAAACACAAATAAAACCTCAACAATAATCATGTTCCTGCAACACAGGGATCTGGACATTTGGAGCAGACACTGCAGCTACAAGCCTCTGAGGATATCCCAGGACTGCTGGAGTGGCTGGGCTTCGTCGCTGTCACCCCCATCACCACCGTGGAACTATGGACATGGAACCCATCTGTTCTGTTAGTAAGCAGTGGACGAGGTTCTCCGTGGAACGCCTTGAAAGACAGAAGTCCTTCCTTAAAGAGACTAACGTTAACTCGAAGAAGAGAAGACGGGTGAACAATCCCAAGATTGCGGTAAGAATATGTTCGTGACTGCTAGCTAAGCTAAAATTAGCAAAGCAAGCCCAAGCTAAAAGTAGCTTAAAAGCTAATAGTCCAAGCTAAAAGTAGCATAGTAGCCTTGTAAAAGAACAAGAGAGAGGAACCAGTGTAACGTTAAGTTGCTTTGTTAAGTGTATGTTGTTGGTCTTTTACAGGAAGCAGTACGCCGTCTTCACAACTCGGAGACGAATTGTAGGCGCTACGAACCGGAGCAAGGGTAAGATTTAAAGAATATGCTTTCATTCTGCTGTATAAGGAAATAGATGCGTTAACAGTAGATACCGATCTTAACTGTTCATTTTGTTTTCACAGACGAACCTCGCCTCATAACGAAGCTGTGACCTCTTACTTGCTCGGAGCTTTGTCCGCAAGTCCGGATTTCTATGACGCTGATAGTGACGCCATTGTGTGTAAGTAACTTTTACTGTTTTCTTCTTCCTTGTTTTAATTTTACTGTGACTTAAGTTTTCTTATTCATACTGTTGGGACCTAACCGTTAGGACTACACAATGCGGCCTACAAAGCCTACACAATGCGGCCAGACAATGGGACAAAGGAGATAAAAAACTACAACCACCATTTTAGTGTCACTTCCACCTGGTCGCGAGATCTGACGTCACAAAACTGGTGCCCTATTGGCTGGCAACTGCATGGGACTCCAGGGGGTCCCCCGGACCAGCCGTGAGCTATAAATCCCGCGGCCACCAGAAAAACTTTCTCTCTCCAAAGTAACTCGCGTTACGCCAGGAGGTGAAGATTACGTCTGCAGCGTTTCCCTTTGTCCTAGGCCGCAGTCTTTCCCCCAAACTCGCTGGACGAGCAACAGACTGTTTTACCCCTCTTTTTCTCTACTCGTTTTATTTTTCTTTTGTTTATCATTTTGGATCCCGAGGAGACCACCGCGACAGCGCGACTCTCCCGTTCCCCGCGGTAAGAAGAAAAACTTTCTTCATCCCAGCTGCCAGCAGAACGGATAACTCGACCCGTCTTTGTCTGAAATCAGCTGACTAAATCGCCGAGCCCCGCGAGTGTTCATCATTTCCCTGCAGAAGGAAGAATAACTAACGGTTTTCTTCAACCAATTGGAGCCGGCGCTGAACGAGCGCCCACAAACTACCGTCCGTTGCCGGCGTCAAGGAACGCCATCGCCGCACGGGACGAAACCCTCACATCGACGCATCTCACATCGACAAAAGTAAGAGGCTATTTGTCTGGGCAGAAGCAGAGATTCGATAGTGTAGGACATGCTTGTAATTCTTGTTAATGTGTTTTAAGTTCTGATCGCGGATCGCCGAGTCCGTTTGTTCATGTGCTGCTGTATGTGAATGCTGATCGTGTACCCACGCAGCTGGGTTGATTTCTGTAACAGTGTTTCCGACTAACCTCCGCCATATTCACGAGCTCAGAAAGCCTCTACTATCAGTTAAAAGACCGGTCTCGCGGAATAAACGCCAGTTCATTCACGCGAGCCCGTGTGATAGCGGCACGGCTTCTGGGCCTCAGAATATCGCTTGCGCATTCTCTCTCTCTTTGTTTGTGTCCCGCTAAACACACACACACACACATACACGCCGCACACACGTGTCCTAAGCCAGCTGTTCCCGGCGGACGCTAGGGACATAGCTACATCTGGTGGCTACATACGGCTATCTCTCTCTCTCTCTCTCTCTCTCTCGCTACTCCATCGGACGTCAGTGGCTCCGCCCCTGAACGCTGCGAGGAATAGCTCCACCTCTCTCTCTCTCTCGCTACCCCATCGGACGTCAGTGGCTCCGCCCCTGAACGCTGTGAGGAATAGCTCCATCTGGTGGCCGCACATAGCCATCTCTCCCTCTCTCTCTCTCGCTCTCTCTCGACACACACGCGCACACACACGCACGCACGCACATGCACACACACGCACGCACACACATACGCACACACACACACTCCACGTGTGTCTCTCCCTTTGTTAAGCTTAGCTTTGTGTGTTAGGTAGTTAGGTAATAAGGCTTTGTTAATTGCAGTGTTATTGATTGTGATCATTATTACTGATTTTAATAAATCTTATTATACTATAACTAGCGGTCTCTTGTGCTTGTTGTGTATATGTCACTGGATAACAGCAGGTTGTGAAGGCTAGTGCTTGAATTTCACGCCCTTCTTAATTGTTAGATTGTTTTTATGCTTCCATGCCAATGATCACGATGATTGGCATGTGAGTATAAAACCTTTATATTGAGACTGAATACAGGTTTAGGTTATCTTTTCCCTGATCCCAGGGTGGTGCCCCGTTTATTCATGATTATATCATGATAATATATTAAATATAATTATCAATATTATTATTATTAATATGATTGTTTAGAAATCGATTTTCAAGGATCGATTTGTTTGTTCCCCATTACTATTTGCCAAGCAAGTACAGTTGAGGGTTGCATATGCATGTTGTGATGAGCCATTTATTGTTTAACAACAATACTAACAAACACAGGGTTAGGGATACTAAGACGCGTTATAACACTGTTATCACTCACCAGAGGTGCTAGAGACACCTCACTACCAGTCCACAGACTGTAGAAGTGTATTAACATTTCCATTGTAAGTCACAGGTCGACGCCGCTCACCTGTGCACCCACATCAGCATAACAACATACATTCTTTTTCGCTGTTAAAACCAAACAAGTGAAGCCACCGGGTTCTGCCTTTTACTAGAGGTAAAATGAGCAACTACGGCCCGAAAGAACAAGGAGCTGAGGCTCCCCAGGTATCAGTCGACGCAGACCTGCAGGATGCGGTCGCTGGTCTCCTCCACCTGTCCCTTGAGGACAAGGAAAACCTTGAGCACTACGATGTAGTGGCATGCAATGATCAACTGCAGGAGCTTGTTGATTATGTTAATCACCCGGCAGGGAAACCACAACGCACAATCGCTGTCGTGGTGGGTCGAATCTTCCTCCTGTCTCAGCGCAGAGCACAACAGCAGAAAGCTGAGGATGAGGAGTTAATCAATCGACTGGGTCATGCGACCACCTCCCTGCGACAGGAAGTGGCCGAACTGAAGGTGGAGAGGGAGGAAGCCCTCCGCAGGCCGTGCAGGGAGGAGGAGAGAGAAATCCAGCGTGAGGAAACTCAGGCTGCCCAGGTAGGTACACCCCCAGACACGGATATGCCTGACCTGTCGGACCTTGAAACCGCGCCCCCCACGGACGCACACCGTCCCATGCGCAGGGGGAGACTTGTACAGTCGGAGGTGACCCGAACCATGCTCTCCCTAGGTAAACCACTTCAAATTGAGCCCTGCCACGTTAGCATCACCAGCTACACGCAGGACAGGTCACCCATCACAGAACGTGCGTGGGTGGACCTCACGTTTCAGGGAGTCACTCTTGTGCACCCCATCCACATTTGTGCCATTGACACCGAACCACTTCTCATTGGTCAGGATCTCCTGGACCGGCGGGCACCGCTTATCGACTCCCATCAGGGGCGCATCTGGGCTCAGGTCGAGACGCCAAAACCGCTCCACCCCTCAGGTGGCCTGGCCGTCATCCAAGAGTCCAGAGACCCTCTACCAATGCGGATGCCTTTTTCAGAGCCTAATCCTGGCTCTGCTCGACCCGCACCGCTTGCGAGCCCACAACTCCAAGCCGGCGACTTGAGTGCTTTCCGACACCACGGATCCTTCCTGTGTCCGCTGGAGAACCGAAACCCAGCACTTTACAGCCCTCATCTGGTTGGCGGTGTGCATCTCAATGACACCCATGTCCCAGAAGCTATCCTGGGGCTTTGGTCAGAGAAGACAGCCGTCAGTCAAGATCTGTACCACCATCTGTGCCAGCATCAACCTCTCCCAGTTTTCGCGCCTCTCAACCACCACCTCCTTTCTGCAGAATCACCGCAGATTCACCTTAAGGCGGTAGGAGTGTGCGCCCTCTCGATCCGTATTGGGAAGAAACAGGTTGACCATTTCATAAGCGTAGTGCCCAAACTACATCCACCAGTCCTTTTAGGTGCTGATATTCTGGTCAGACTTGGCACCAAACTGGACACGGTCAATCAGATTCTGTGGTCCCAGGCTAATGCTAACAGCGAGCCCCTGCCCATTGAACTTGAACACCTGACATCAGGCCAAACCATCCCAGAGGCATGTCAGGTTGCCAGCGAAGTTGACATGATGGTCCCTGCCAGGACCGCAGGTGCCCCCATCCGGCTCGCCATCCTTAAGGGACAGAAGATGCCTGGCTCCCAAGCATTCTTCCAGCCCTTACCCCATTTCTGGGAACTTAACCTTACAGTCTGTGGCATGCCCCTGCTTGAGTTGAACAATCGTTCAACCTACATCCTGGTCCAAAACTTGACACATGCCCCAATCCAGGTGGGAGCACGGAAACCAATAGGGATGCTGGTCGACAACTCTTTCCATGACTTTGAACTGACCATACCAGTCATAGGAGAGTTACCTCCCTCCCTAGCCAGGAGTAAAAACTTAGACAATGTCCTTTTCACGTTCCCAACCGCATTGATCACCATGGCCCGTCATGAAACCCTTCACGGGGAAGCCATTTGTGGCACAGCACTGGGAAAAGGGGGTGATCTGGTCCTCTACGCATTAACGACTCAATCGACCGAAGCAACCTCAGGTGAGACACACCAACCACCTGAGGAACCCTATTCGGGCTTTGAGTCTGAGATAACCCAACAGCTTGCCAAAGCAGATGCCCTCACTACCGAGGACCAGAGAGACGCGCTACGGAAGTTGTTCCATGACTTCCAGCCGATCTTCTCCCGAGACTCGCAGGACTGTGGGGAGACCCAACTTCACACGGTCCGCACCCCCACTGATCCGAATGCGCCACCGACCTTCGTACGCCAGTAAAGGATCCTGTTAGCCGCATACGAGTCTATCCGAGACATCCTGGATAAATTGCTGGAGAAGCAAATCATCCGGGAATGCAACTCAACATATAATCCTCCAATCTGGCCGGTCTTGAAACCCACTGGGAAATGGTGCCTCACCATCGACTACCGGCCACTGAACAAACAGGTCCCTCTCTCCCGCTGGCCCATGATTCACCTGGATCAGGAGCTAGCTAAGGTCAAGGGAGCCCGCTTCTTCTCAACGGTAGACATCGCTAATGGTTTCTGGACAATGAGAGTTGATCCAACAGACCAATATAAGCTTGCCTTCTCCTTTGGGAACCGCCAGTATATTTGGAACCGCTGTCCTTTTGGGTATTCAAACTCCCCAGCCGAGTTCAACATTTTCCTCCACAAGGCGATGAGTGACGCGGCTGCACGCGGTAACCTCATCTATGTGGACGAAATCCTCATGAGGAGTCGAACCTTCGAGATCGTCGGTAAGCTATCACCAGTGGCTTACCGCATCAGGGTCTCACAACCAAGGCACCCAGCCACACACAAGTGGGTTCATGCGAATCAGATCAAGCCCTACAAACCTGTCACACCTCTTAGAGATCGCAGTTGCCGCACCCGAAAGGGGGAGGCAGTCTCCCTCTCACCCAGGAGAAGACTCACCATGGCCACAGCAGGGTAACCGCATGCACTAACACCTAAACATCAAACCCTTCTCACAGTGACAACAACTGCAGAACTTAGGCAACACCCCCTCAGGGAATCGTAGCCACTGTCAACTTACACTCCAGCCTGCTCAATAACACCTTACATGCCTTAGATGCCTGGTCACGAAAATCCTCCAATCCGCTATTACAACTGTGGTGCAACCTTCATAAGTGCGTTTGGTTTATGGTCTTGGCAATGCAATCCCGATCTCAGTAGACCCCAGGAACCTGGGCATAAGATTCATCCTCAATCTATCTATCATAGGGAAACAGGATACGCATAGGCTAAAGCCATACTTAATGTTAGGTTTTGGAGAGATACCGCACACATCCCACAGGCTAACTCCAACCTCCTCCCAGAGTAAGCCTAGCGACCACTAACGCCTTTTTCCTTTTCCTCGCTTTCCTTCCGTCTTCGTTCTGTTTTTCATAATAGGAATGGGTCCTGTTTGAAATTTCTCGAATGAAATGATAATGCTGATGTTTGTATAAATTGTGCCTTAGTAATGTTTAATATAGGTTAGATAGTTAGAAGTCTCTGCCCAGACTTTGCCTCAATCTCTGTCCAGACTTTGCCTCAATCTCTGCCCAGACTTTGCCTCCATCAAAGTTATGGACTTTAACCTGAATGAACTGTTTAACCTCTTTTCCATGGAATATACAGACTGTTTGGACTCCCACGTGTTTCAAGGAATACATGGACGGTTCGGCCCTTATGTTGCTCCGAAGGTTGCGTCCCACACCTCAACCTTCAGACCAAAAGGGGGACTGTTGGGACCTAACCGTTAGGACTACACAATGCGGCCTACAAAGCCTACACAATGCGGCCAGACAATGGGACAAAGGAGATAAAAAACTACAACCACCATTTTAGTGTCACCTCCACCTGGTCGCGAGATCTGTCGTCACACAACTGGTGCCCTATTGGCTGGCAACTGCATGGGACTCCAGGGGGTCCCCCGGACCAGCCGTGAGCTATAAATCCTGCGGCCACCAGAAAAACTTTCTCTCTCCAAAGTAACTCACGTTACGCCAGGAGGTGAAGATTACGTCTGCAGCGTTTCCCTTTGTCCTAGGCCGCAGTCTTTCCCCCAAACTCGCTGGACGAGCAACAGACTGTTTTACCCCTCTTTTTCTCTACTCGTTTTATTTTTCTTTTGTTTATCATTTTGGATCCCGAGGAGACCACCGCGACAGCGCGACTCTCCCGTTCCCCGCGGTAAGAAGAAAAACTTTCTTCGTCCCAGCTGCCAGCAGAACGGATAACTCGACCCGTCTTTGTCTGAAATCAGCTGACTAAATCGCCGAGCCCCGTGAGTGTTCATCATTTCCCTGCAGAAGGAAGAATAACTAACGGTTTTCTTCAACCAATTGGATCCGGCGCTGAACGAGCGCCCACGAACTACCGTCCGTTGCCGGCGTCAAGGAACGCCATCGCCGCACGGGATGAAACCCTCACATCGACAAAAGTAAGAGGCTATTTGTCTGGGCAGAAGCAGAGATTCGATAGTGTAGGACATGCTTGTAATTCTTGTTAATGTGTTTTAAGTTCTGATCGCGGATCGCCGAGTCCGTTTGTTCATGTGCTGCTGTATGTGAATGCTGATCGTGTACCCACGCAGCTGGGTTGATTTCTGTAACAGTGTTTTCGACTAACCTCCGCCATATTCGCGAGCTCAGAAAGCCTCTACTATCAGTTAAAAGACCGGTCTCGCGGAATAAACGCCAGTTCATTCACGCGAGCCCGTGTGATAGCGGCACGGCTTCTGGGCCTCAGAATATCGCTTGCGCATTCTCTCTCTCTTTGTTTGTGTCCCGCTAAACACACACACACACATACACGCCGGACACACGTGTCCTAAGCCAGCTGTTCCCGGCGGACGCTAGGGACATAGCTACATCTGGTGGCTACATACGGCTATCTCTCTCTCTCTCTCTCTCTCGCTACTCCATCGGACGTCAGTGGCTCCGCCCCTGAACGCCGCGAGGAATAGCTCCACCTCTC